>NC_135329.1:177533126-177836156 GCF_023851605.1 Tamandua tetradactyla | reverse complement strand
ACCTGTGAAGCTGACAGCTGTGCATCGGCCTGGTTGTTGCTGATGGGCAAGATGTGGTGCAACTGCTGGCTGGCAAAGTTAACCTCTCAATCCCACAGCATAGTGACTTTCCCTCTGGGAGTCCTGGAGCCAATAGCTCCATTATATTCACAAATAGACAGTTCACTGAAGTTCTTAAAGCTCATATCCCACCCCCTAGGCTAGCAGCTTCGGGGGTGCCTAGACCTGGGAGAGGTAAGGAGGCCCTCCCCTTAAGAAATGAGGGGAATGAAGAACAGTCCTCAACTAACAGTGGCCAGTGAAGGCAACTCTCTGGGTCCCACAGCCTTGAACCTTTCTATGAAGGAGACCCGGGTGCTCACCGATCTACTATTTTCATGAATAGAGAAGTGAGGGAGGGGGCTCCACTGCAACTCCCAGTGCCTAATTCCCACCACCAAGGCTGTCAACTTCCACTAGGTCTGGATGCTGTCTGGTGGACTGCTGCAGTCTGGGAGAGCAGGAGTGTTGGGAATAGGATACCCAAGAGTGCTATATGCTGTGGAAGCTGGGAAAGTATAGTTTGGGAAGGTGCTTTCCTGCACAATCTCTAAGACTTTTCAGAATAGGTCTGCACTTCCTGCTTGAGAACTTGGCCCTCGTTTGCCTGGGAAATACTGTGAAACCAAGTGCCAAAGGAGACCTTTAATGAGAACCCAAACAGCAACAAACCTTAGACAAAAGAAGGAAACCAACTTTCAAAATGATCTTATCAGGATAATCAGATTATATATATATACATATTTAATTATAATAATAATAATTATTATTATTATCTGTCCAGAAACAGCACAAAATTACAAGGCACATCAAGAACAATAAGATATGGCCAAGGCAAATGATCAAATTAAAAAAGGAGAAGGAGAAATAAAATTTGGAAAAACTAATCAATGTTGTTCAAACAAATCTCCTAAATAATTTCAACAAGATGGTTAAAGAGATAAAGGATATTAAGAAAACACTAGGAGAGCCATAAAGAAGAATTTGAAAGAATACAAACAAAAATAGCAGATCTTATGGAAATGAAAGATACTGTAGATGAAATAAAAAATATACTAGAGACACACAACAGCAGATTCAAAGAGGCAGAAGAAAGGATCAGTGAACTAGAGGACAAAGAGGCTAAATTCAAACATGCAAAAGAACAAATAGAGAAAAAAATGGAAAAAAATTTGAACTGGGTCTCAGGGAAATGACTGACAACATAAAGCATATAAATGAATGAATCATATGTGTTCTGGAAGGAGAAGAGAAGGGTAAAGTGCCAGGAAGAATATTTGAGGAAATAACAACAGAAAACTTCCCAACCCTTATAGAAGACATAACTATGCAAATCAAAGAAGTCCAATGTACTCTCAATAGAATAAATCCAAATAGACCCACCTGAAGACACATACTAATCAGTCTGTCAAATGCAAAAGAGAAGGAGATAATCCTGAAGGCAGCAAGAAAATAGCAATTCACCACATACAAGGAAAGCCAAATAAGGTGAGGTGTTTACTAATCATCAGGCACCATGGAGAAGAGAAAGCAGTGGTACAATATGTTTATGATACTGAAAGAGAAAAATAGCTAGCTAAGAATACTTTATCCACAAAGCTGTCCTTCAAAAGTGAGGGAAAGTTTAAAATATTCAAAGATAAACAAAAGCTGAGAGAATGTGTTAAGAAGAAACCTACTCTGCAAGAAATAAAGGGAATTTGGCTGGATAAAAAAAAAAGACAGGAAAGAGAGGCTTGAAGGAGAATATAGAAATAATGATTATCAATAATGGTAACTAAGAGGGTAAAAAGAGAAAAAAATAATAGATCTGACAAATTAAAGTCTAAGGATAAAATGGTCCAAGTAAGGAGGGCTTTTACAGCAATAACACTGATTATTAATGGATTAAACCTCTCAATCAAAATATACATTATAGATTTTAAAAATATGATCTATCTATATGCTGTTTACAAGAGACTAATTTTAGACCCAAAGATACAAGTAGCTTGAAAGTAAAAGGATGGAAAAAGATATTCCACACAAGGAGAAACAAAAAATAAACGTGGGTAGCCACACTAATATCAGACAGAACAGACTTTAAATACATGTTTAAATGTCATAAAAAAACAAAGGACACTACATATAAATAAAAGAGGCAATCCATCAAGAAGAAATAACAATCATAGATATCTATATAACTAATGAAGGTATCCCAAAGTACTTGAGGCAAACACTAGAAGAACTGAAGAAAGGACACCTAGGAAATCCCTGATACCCTCTCAAACATTAGGGATTTCCAAGTTTATAGGTGAAGTCCTTGATCTTGAGGCTTGCTCTTATGGAACTTATATCTGTAACAGAGAAGTTAAGCCTACCTAAAATAATGCCCTTAAATTTGGAAACTTCATTTGTGTTTACTTTATATTTAAAGGACCTGGGCTTCCATGTAGCTTTAGTGTATAACTGCTAATTTGCCAGCATCCACCCAATTGTATTTCAGCTTAACTTCATTGCTGGCTACTTTTTGTCCCACAGGGAGAAAAATCTCCTTCCAGGTAAGCAGTCTTATTTACCCAATCACTCAAAAACTGCAGTGAGGAGTCCATTCTTGTTAAAGTTTTCAACCATGTGTTTAGAGTGTCTTATTTTGGAAGTCAATGCTTGGGAGATGTCCTTCTGATCCGTAGCTGTCACAATCTTGCAAATGAATTCTTCCAAAGACTCCATGCCCTACAGGCCAAGATCCACCCCAGATTCTGCCAGACAGTTTGAGGCTGTGAGAATGTCCAAAACAAGGCATCATCAAAGTGATGCTTTCTTCCTGAATACCAGCTGCCAGCAATCCTTGGCTCCTCTGCCACATGGCAAGGTACATGGTCTTTCCCTTCTCTTCCAGGTTGCACCGATTTCAGCTTCTTGCTCCTATGGCTTTCTCCTGTAAGTAGGAGTTAAGGTGTGGCCCACCTCTATCAGGATGGACCTTAATCCTATTTTTGGAGACCTTAATAAGCAGTATGACATTCAGACACAGAGGGAAAGCCACAAAGAGAGCAGTCAGAAGTTGAATATCAATGGAACCCTGAGGAGAAGGGAGAGGCCAAGGGAGATGACCATGTGCATTGCCATGTGAGAGAGGAACCCAGGAACCAGGATCACTGGCAGCCAACTCCAGAACATCACTGTCTTCAGGGAGAAAGCATTGCTTTGACAATTCCTTGATTGGGACTTTCTCTTAGTCTCAAAACTGTGAGCAAATAAATATCTATTGCTTGAGCCAAACCACTGCTTGGTATTTGCTTCAGCAGCCAAGGAAACTAAAACATTCAACCCCTTCCTTTAAAAAACTCTATCCAGAGTGGCGCAATGGTGGCTCTTTGTTTCTTTGTGTGGGGTGATGGAAAAGTTTTGGTAATGAATGGTGGTGATGGTGGCACAACATTATCAATGTAATTAACACCAATGAATCATATAACTGAAAGCAGATAAAATGGGAAATTATAGGTTTTATATGTTACCAGAACAAAAATAATTTGAAAACTCCATCACAACACAAAGAGTGAACCCTACTGTAAACTATGGGCTAGAGTTAATAGCATGATTATAATATCATTTCATCAATTATAACGAAAGTACACACTACTGCAAAATGTTAATAGGGAAAACTGTGTGAGTAGGGAGCTATGGGAACTTTGTGCTTTCTGCACAATTTTCCTGTAAAACTTACAATAGCTCTAATGATGGAAAGAAAAAAAAAGTAGTCTACATTGTCTCTATTTCTTCATTCACCTCCTTTTCATTCTTCAACTTCCCCAGTATGACTTCCTCCCAATCTACTTTATTGAAAATGCTCTGATACTCAAATTTTCTAAACCTGATTTCATGATCTTTTTTCTCCACCATAGGGTTCTTTCATCAGTGTTTCTGAGCTCAGTAAATGCCGCTATCAGTCAGTTGCTTATGTTAGAAACTCAGGAGCCAGCCACGACTGTTCTCATACCTAGTCAATCAACTACACATCTTTCAACTACTCTTTAAGTAACTCTTAAGCATGTCTAATTCTAGTATAAATGTCACTAATTATAATCTAAACAACCATCACATTTCATCTGGACAGGTGTAATGGCCTCCTAAACCTTGTTTCGCTTATTCAGTTTTACAAAGCAAGCATTGTCTTTGCTACACCCACCCTAGCCTTCCTTTGTTTCTTGAACATGGCAAATTCTTGCTTCAGAGCATTTGCACTTTGATTAGCAAATTCCTATGCATTCTTCAGGTCTTAGCCTAGAAGTCACTTTCTAAAATTCACTTCCCTATTCCCTTGACTAAGTTAAAAGTCTCTATCACTACTCCAATACAATTTTGTACCTCTCTTTTATGGCACTTTTCATAATAGCAATTAAGTTAAAAATATTTGCTCAATGTCTTTTTCTCTTGCTAGACTTTAAGTTCCACGAAGCAGGAAACTTACCTGTCCTTTTCTATACCCAGCATTTAGCACAGTAAGTGAAATATGTGTAGAATAAATGAATGAATAATGCTAAAGAATTGGAAAGTTATTCTGTAGACAAAGTGACTCTTCTAGGTACACAAGTAGAAGAATAAAGAAATAACTGTGCTGTATATTCAATATACAGTCATTCATTAATTCATTGTAAAGCATTTATATAGGTGTTAACTTTATAATAGGCATTATACTAGGCTCTCAGTGTGTTAATTTGAAAAAAACACAGTCCCCGTTCCTGATGAACTCAAATCATAATTAAAGATACAAATGTGCAAACAAATGATTTTCATGTTAAATGCAGAGGTAAATACAAAAGAGTGAATATCTAACTTTATATAGGGGGTGAAATTAAGAGAGTGCCTCAAGTCAAATAGATCTTTGAGTAGTAAGAGGAATCTGTCAAGCAAAGAAAGAGAAAAGACATTCCTTGAGAAAGAAAAACTCCCGCAAAAGAGTTAAAATAAGCCTAGAATATTGAGAGAACATAGAAGTAAAAACACATGAGAAAATGCAAACCATACAAAATTGACAATAGTTTCCAGAAAAAGAAATCTGTTTTAGTTTGCTACTGCTGCCAGAATGCAATATACTGGATCTGGAATAGCTTTTATAAAGAGGATTTATTAAGCTACGAGTTTATAGTTCTAAGGCCTTAAAAATGTCCACACTAAGACATCCAGAGAAAGATACCTTGACTCCAAAGAGAGGCTGATATGTGTCATATGGGAAGGCACATGGTGTGTGCTGGTCCTTGTTCCCAGTTCCATGTTTCCAGCTTCTGATTCCAGTGGCTTCCTCTCTGAATGTCTATGGGTTCTCACTTAACTGCTCTGGGGTAAAAATCTGGGTTTTATCTCTTAGCTTAGCATCTCCTGGGGTCGAAGATTTCTTCTCTTCAGGTTCTGGCTATTTCTGTGGTCCTTGCTTAGCACCCAAGCTATTTCTGTCTTGTTCTCCAATCACCTCTGTCGGCACCCTAAGCATCTCCAAATGTCTGCATTTATGTTGGCTCTGAAATAACTATGCTTTTCCAAAATGTCTCCTTTTAAAAGGACTCTAGTAAACTAATCAAGACCCAACCTGAATGGGAGGAGTGACATCTCCATCTAATCAAAAGGTCACACTCACAATTGGGTGTGTCACACTTCGATGGAGTAATCTAATCAAAAGATCACACTTGTAGCTAGGTGTGTCAGATCTCCATGGAAACAATCCAATCAAAGTTTTCACCCTAAACAATAGGTCTGCCCCCACAAGATTGGATCAGGAAAAAACATGACTTTTCTGGGGTACATAACAGTTTCAAACTAGCACAGTATCTTAAGGCTGTTTCTATTGAAATTAACCCACCCTTCCAGTTCATTTTGCTAACTATCAGCTTTGAAATTTCAGCCATAAAGAAACATAAAAGCTGATTATAGGAGAAAATTTAAATAACTGGAAGTATTTTGATAACATTTTGCCTCTTTGAGCCATGGTTTCCTCATCTATAAAATTTGATTAGATGACATAATAACTTAAGCTCCTTACAGTCTTAACATTCTTTGAGTATATTTTAAAGGTATTCAAGATAGCCTACCTTCTGCAAATGTAACTGCCACAGTCTCTCTGAGAATATTCCCATTATCTGTCGTCCACTGAAGCTGAAATAGGAACCTTTATTTAAGTAAAAATAATGAAATGTCTATATTGAAAATACATTAAAACCTATCAATACAACTATTATTTTATTCAGTCAGTGTAATTGTGCTTTATTCTGTAATTGCTGTTTTCACTTGTTCACACTCTCAAAGCATAAATATATCTCACTAAACAAAAACATTTGGTTCCTGAGTTCAGACAGCAAAAATTTGTATAGCAGTTTAAATGGCAAGGACCATTGCTAATCAAGGCTGTTTTAGTTCTGAATTTAGGATAGTGGATGATTAAGAGTTTTGAATAGCAAGGAAGAGTTGCTATAGCAAAAAAAAAAACAAAAAAAAAAAAACTAAGTAGTTACTGAGTTTGGATAGTAAAAGTTTAGAGAACAAAGGATATTGCTACTTAGATTTTAGTACCATATCACTGTCAGAATTCTAATTTGTAGTTTAAAGGTAATTGTAGTAGTATTCAGAGTAGGTGAACTTTTCATAGAAATGACTAATATTCAGGAGAAAACTACAATGTCATACTAAGGTAAAACTGATATCCATAGGAAGCATATGCAACCATAAGGTAAAACCGATATCCAACCAAAATGATCACTTTATATATTTGAGTCTCAACTATTCTATTTAAGCCTGCCCATCTATGTTAAAGGAGGGAGATATACACAGTATATATTCAATAAATGTCTTTTAACTAAATAATACTTTTTACAGAGATAAAATACGTTCACTTTAAAATGAAGATTAGTACTGTTATTTAAATCAGAGATGGAAATTAACAGATTTTTCTTGTGCGAGTAATAAAATAATTTGGTCAAATCACTATCTGAGAGGTGTTAGATTTTACATTTCAAGAAAGAGATATCACTATTTTTCTCATATCCAATTTATTAAATATGGCACAATAAAAGCCATCACTGTTCAGTCAAATATTAATAGGAGTTGGGAAAGATTCTATAATAAAATAATTAACTATAATTGTAACTATAATTGTAACTATAAGTAACTATAATTGTAAATATACCGTTGCTGGTATCATCTCTGAGTTATAAACCATATCTCCATTTCTCATGTATTTCTGTACCTCATGGATGTGATTTTTTATATCATTTACAGTTGGAAAAAAAGATAAATTATGTCTTTCAGGTACTTCTTCAGGTTTGAACAGTTCCCTTTCCACAAATTTTCTGGAGAAAATATAAAATAGAATAAAAACATAAGCCATCTAACGATATGCTTTTATTAAAATTTTTTATTGTGGTAAGATACAAAAGAAAACTTACTAGCTGAACTATTTTTTAAGTGTACAATTGAATGGCATTAATTACCCTGAGACTGTACAAGACCACTTTACATTATCAAAACCTGTTCAACACCTAAAACAGAAATTCTGTACCCATTAAGCAACTTTCCATCCCCTGTCCCACACCTAGTTCCTGGTAAAGTGTAATCTAGTCTGTCTCTATTGATTTAAAGATTCTCTTTTAGCATAAATGTCTATAAAGTATGGTTTATAATTCTATATAATTAAATTTTTTCCATACACTAAATAGTAGAAATCATGCAGATTAAAGAAAGAGTATTTTTATTGATAAAAACCTGTATATCTTAGAGTAAGCTTTGACATTTTTATAAATTTAATTTAAAGGAACTATTATTTTCAATTTAAATACTTTTTTTTTTAATGCTTACTGTGTCAGGCACTGTACTGAGCACTTCATACCAATTATCTCCTTTAATCCTTACTGTAATCCTGTGAGGCAGGTACAATTATCATTCCCATTTTACAGATGAGGGGCCTGCTGACTAAAGAATTTAATAATTTGTCCACAATCATATCCTAGACCTAATAAGTAAGAGACCTTGGAACTATAAATAGGTTATATGCATAAACACCATGTTATACTGCTTCCAAAAAATACCAATTAATATTATATGAAATATATGTTCAAATTTTACAAGCAGAGAAAATAAAAGATAGGAATAGAAGGCAGCATTGCTACATAATTGCTTAAAAAACAAATATATAAAGGAAATTATAAAGTTCAACATACATAGGCTTTCTAAATCAAATCAGAGCTCTTTATTAAACCTCTATTAAGATCAAGTTATGAAACAGCAGATGGTTTACCAAATTTTGGCTCTAACAATGCTTCAACAAAGATAAATAAAAATGGTTTAAGAAAGTTGGTAAATAGAAAAGTCCTGTATTTATTAAGAAATAATTCTAGGAAGTACTCATTTTGTTGTTCAGATCAGACAACATAATAACCAGTAGGAACAAGGTTGGTTAAGTACCAGAAATCATGGCGAAGAACACGGGCTGTGGAGTTAGACCTAGATTTCAGTTCTGCTTCTGCCTCTTAAGCCAGTTATTTAACCACTCTGAGTCTCCATTTTTTCATCTGTAGAATGGGGATAAAGATACCAACTTCATAGAGCTCTTGTAAGATTAAATGAGACCATGCATCTAAAGCACTTACAATACCTACCTGGAACACATATAACAATAGTAAAGTAAATTAGACCAGAGTGCTATAAATCAACTTTCATTAAACAAAGAACTATCCAATGAAGTTAATTGCATTTTCAAACAGCTTGAAACAAGTAATCTTCACCTAGGTTTAAAAATCTTTGGTTTGACAAAGGTTTTTGTCTTTAAACGTATTTGTATATAGTTGCAATGAAGTTAATTGCATTTTCAAACAGCTTGAAACAAGTAATCTTCACCTAGGTTTAAAAATCTTTGGTTTGACAAAGGTTTTTGTCTTTAAACGTATTTGTATATAGTTCAATCTATATGTTATTTGGATTTAGTCCAATTTACCAAACTTGAATAGGAAATGTTCCAAATGAATAATCAGGATCATCATAAGCCATATTATACCATGGTTTGCCAAGCATCTGCTAGAAAATGGTCAGTTCACAAACAGGATTATTTTAACAAATTAATAAACCATATTCCTATCTATTTTCATAGCACATATCCAGAAAATGTCTATAATGTTAAGTGTATTATTTAACCAACAAACAAAAATATAAGAGAACAATTTGTTTCTACTATACCTTAGCTGTTTCCTTACTGCATATACTTGTTCTATTCCCTGTGATACCAATTCTCGAATCTTATGTGCTACTTGAGGATGTAGACGTGAGGGTAATGCACAATTCTCATCTCTAACTGCATTTTCCTCTTCTTCAAGAGAAGATGTAGGAAAAGAGGAAGGTGAAGAAGGGAGACAGGGAGTCTCTATTTCGTGATATTGATGAGCCTGCTGTGTAGGCAACTGTACATACCACCTGAGAAAATAATTAAAGATTTATTATTAGAAAGTGCAAGAATCATAATATTCATCAAGAGAACAAATATTTTAAGAAAAATTATATATTATTATATCACACTGAAAGTTGTTAAATTCTCTGATTAATTCTTCTAAGATTGGCTTTACACCTAATTAAATAAAAATGTTTGCAAATCTTTACAGACTTTCAAGATGGTCCTGAAATTCAAGGGAGCCATTCAGGGATTTATATATATATCAAAATGGTATTTTAAACTTTATTAGGTAAATTTTACCACAAAACAAAGAGACAACATTGTAAACTATCATCTTTTGAACTGTGTATTTTCCTGTTTATCTTCCATTTCGTACCAAATGTCGTTTCTGTGTTGCACCTACCATCCTTTAAACCAAAGAGCTGATATAATTCAGAGCCTGTCAAGATTGAGCTATGTGGGAGATTCTTCTCTCACAGGAGCTCAGTAAAAAGTCTCCACAGCACTCCCACATCTGTGGCCCAATGTGCAAGGACACACAAAGACACATATTGGAGGTTCAGTGGTAGAATTCTTGCCTGCCATGTGGGAACCTGGGTTTGATTCCCAGCCCATGCATTTCCCGCCCCCCCCAAAAAATAAATTCAACGGTGCTGCAGTAACAGGACAGTCACATGGAAAAAGAATGAAATGTGACCCCACCATACAACATATTAAAAAAAAAGAGACATTTAAAACCTGAAGCATAAAAAAAGTATAAAACAGAATTTTATTTGGATTTAGAATTAATTTCTGGCTGGGATAAGTAATCAAAGGTGGTATAAAAAAAATATCCAGATGGCTGTGAATTCTGCTCCTAATAAGTATTGAACAGAAAGTACTAAATGTATATGAAATATGCTGCAAAATAATATGTCATTTGAGAAAAAAGCTTCCATATGAAATATAGAATTATTTGGTCAAAACATGGTCTTTCCCAGAAACTTTGTTCAGGTATTTATGTGGTACCTGAGACTCAGAGTTAATTGCTTTGAGGCTATGAAAGTCAGCAGTACCCCTTACAGAAACTGTCTAAAAAGTTGAAAAAGTGATCAGACATCAAGTAGAGACATGAAACTGATCTGGACAGGACTAAGGTATATCAGAAGACTGGGTAAAGGATGATATCATCCATGTTTTAAAGCTTCAACTTCTGTGTGAGACTAAAGGGAGAGATGTTTATTTGGTGCAAAATTTATATTTTGGGTAGTGCATTTCCCAATTTAACTTGTATGGTCAGTTTAATTGAACACTGTAAGTATAATTGTTGTTGTTGGTTTTTCCAAGTTAGTGTGATGTCCCAATAAATCCGAGTGATTTGGACAGTTAATAAAGAAGTATTTGCAAAGTACCCTTGGGGAAATGGGCAGAATGGGGGAAATAGTCAAACTCCCCACTTGTAGAATTTCTGATATTCTCGCAAACAGTGGGGACAACCAAATCAAAAGGCCAAGCCCTCGACCTTGGGGTTTGCCCATATGAAATTTATTACTGCAAAGGATAGGCTATGCCTACTTAAAATTAGGCCTAAGGGTCCCTGCCAGAGAACCTCCTTTGCTGTTCAGATGTGGTCTTTCTCTCTAAGGTGACATGGTAGGTGGGCTCATTGCCCTCCCCTATTTTGCAGGACATGACTCCCAGGGATATAAATTTCCCTGACAACGTGTGACAGAAATCTTGGGATGAGACAGGAGTTTGTATCAAGAGATTGAGAAAACCTTCCCAACCAAAAGGAGGAAGAGAGAAATGAGACAAAATAAAGTGTCAGTGGCTGAGAGATTTCAAACAGAGTCGAGAGGCTCTCCTGGAGGTTATTCTTAAATGTTAAAAAATATCCCTTTTTAGTTAAAGGTATATTACAGTGACTAGAGAGAAGTACCTGAACTGTAGAGCTGTGTTCCAGTAGCTTTGCTTCTTGAAGATGATTGTACAATGATATAGCTTTTACAATGTGACTACGTGATTGTGAAAACCTTGTGTCTGATGCTCCTTTTAGCTAGGGTATGGACAGATGAGTAAAAAACATGGTTACAAAATAAACAAATAATAGGGGGAACAAAGGTTAAAATAAATTGGGTAGATGGAAAAACTAAAAAAAATGGGGGAGGTGAAGGGTATGGTATGTATGAGTTTTTCTTTTGTCTTTCTTTTGCTGGAGAGATGCAAATGTTCAAAAAAAATGATCATGGTGATAAATACACAACTATGTGATGATATTATGAGCCATTGATTATACGCTGTGTATGTATGGAATATCTGTATGTTAAGAATATTTGTATGTTTACATGTTGTTTTATCAATAAAAATATTTTTAAAAATTCTTTGGTCAGAATGCAACACATTTGGCTGAGAAATTCAATGGCTTATGCAGTAGCAAATCATTTTAATATCTAGGTGACTAATGTGAAAGACATCTATCTTATAATACCATTTCCTAGTGAAATAGTTGTAAACATAATTGCAATTTCTCTTATTTACAAAACTAATTTTTGTAAATGGAGCTAATTAATTTGTAAAATGAAAAAATTATATAAATATCATACCTAAGAACACCACCAGCATCTACCAAATTCTTCTTTAGCATGTTAAAGGCTTTCTCCTGCTCCATTCTGATTATTTTCTTGTCAATTTTGGGGTCTGTAGGAACTCTGTATTCAGGAAATTTCTGTACCTTTTTAATGTAAATTCTTTTTATAAGATAAAGAAGAATTTTTAAGTTATATCTCAAGAAAATCAAATTTATCAACCAAAATTATTGTATTACTTTAAGCATTTAAATTTAGAAAAAAATTCAATCATAATCTACAAAGTATTCAGCAGATTATATGAAAGATATGCCATATTCTCAATCCATAATACTCAACAAATTTACAATAATTGTGACTTCAGTAACAATATCTGAATATTAAGGATTTAAACTTTTATTTTCCGAGATTTGCCTCAAATTCACTATTCTCTTGGGGGCTGTAACCACCTCTTGCCTAAATTAGTTTAACAGGCTTTTTCTAGGCCTCGGTGCCTCCTGTCTTTTATGACTTAAATTTACTAGGTACATTGATGTCACAATAACTATTTACATTCGAACTCCTCTGTTGAAAAATCTGCTACACTTTACCCAAGTACAAATATTCTGGTAGCATTCAAGGTGTTCCATTTGATGCGATCTTATTTTTCTAGTGTTACTTTTTATTATTTCAAATATAAAATTTATTTTCTTGTGAAGTTCATCTTCTTGATTATCCTTTCTCTTCTGATACCAAATATACATTGCTACATATCTTTATGTTGTTCTCCTGGCCTACAATATCTTTCCTCTAATTACCTACCTACCCAAACTCAATCTAAACTTCACCATCTATATAAAGTTGCTATAAGTTTGCATGGATACACTCCTCTGAATGCCAGGAATAGTTAATACACAAATATCATACCATATGCTATACATCATGTTTCTTGTTTCCTGATCCATGTTAACAGTAATTAAGCTCTTTGCAATTAATAAGTCTTATACCTCTTTTGGTCTCCCTCCATTCCACGGCATCTAATATAAAGGCTGGGCACAAAATAGGTACAAAAAGAACTTGAGGGCTGATGGAGAACAAGTTATTTCTTCATATATAAAGGTTTCTTCCCAAGTAATGCCTAATGTTTTTGTATTCTTTATATTTAAAAATCAGTGGACGGTGGGCAACAGTGGCTCAGTGGCAGAATTCTCGCCTGCCATGCTGGAGACCCGGGTTCAATTCCCAGAGCCTGCCCATGTCAAAAAAAAAAAAAAAAAATCAGGGGAAAGTTTTGTTTCATAGACAGGGTTACATATTGCCTAAATTGAACATTATCAGTTGAAATATGAAAAGCCTTCTGAAACTCGCTCTTAAAACAGGATAATCACATGGAAAAAGAATGAAATGTGACTCCCACCATACAGCATACAAAAAACAAAAACAAAAAACCTCTTAAGCATACTGAGTTTTGTGATATGAGATATAACGCTAAAATAAAATGTTTCAAAGATCAATTAAATCCAAACATTAGATATTATTTTAAAATGATATTTTACAAGATAATTTAAAATAAAATGTCCGAAATAAAAATATCAGTAAAGGACATTGTAAAAATCTTTTATTGGTTCATATTTTTTATTCTCACCCAAAGCAATGACTACCTGTTGTCCTGTTCTACCTAAGACTTACTGTGTTAGTATTATACTTTGCTGGTAATAATGCAAATTGATAAAACCTCTCTAAAAAGCAATTTTGCAATACTTGTCAACTTTTTAAAAGGATATATCCATTGCCCTAGCAATTTTATTTATAAGAATTTATCCTATTGATATACTTCCACATATGTACAAATGGGTACAATGTTATCAATTGGGGCTTTGTATGTAATAAAAAAAAATACCTTCCACACCCTCAGGTCTATCATTAGAGGACTGATTGAGTAAATAATGATTTATCCATAAATGGAATATTATATGGCTATTCAAAAGAGACAGGGCTTTTATATTCAGGTATGGAACCATCGCTAAGATATACTGGGAATGAAAAAAAAGGATAGAGTAGTATAGGTCATTACATTCATACTAGTATGCAGCATATTTGCGGAGTAGATAATCATTATAGGCATTGAAACTGGGATAAATCAATGTCAACTCATAGTAGGAAAGAAGGTATATTACTGCATTACCTTTAAGGAAAGAAAATATCAGTAAGCCTTATTGAGATTTTCAGCATTTCGGGTGGGGGGGGAAGATATATATGAATTTATGTGCACAGAGTATCTTTGGAAGGATACCCAAGAAAAGGGTAAGAAGTGTCATTGCCTTAAAATGAGAGACACAGGTAACAGAGGTAAGAGAAAAACTTAGAATTGACTGTACACTTTTGGGTAATCTTTTTGGTCTTTATAGAATATGAATATTTTATATTTAAAATTAATAAAAATGTGCAGGTATTAGCTATTAAAAATAATTAATAAAAAACAGGCAAAATCACTAAATTAACAGAGTAAGACTATACAGGATTCTGTCTCCCCATGGAAGGTTTAAATAACAAGTAAAATATGCACAACTATCTTTTTTAGGGATCTGGAAAACAGTTAAAGGGCTGTAGTAAGTGAATGAGTACCAAATAAGTAAAAATGGCAATGTAAAATGTCAGGAAACCTTGTGGTGCTCTTGTTGGTTCTTCTACCATCCATTCCCCAGCTTGGTATAGAGCTGGCCTGCACTCCTAGTGTGAGCCCTGGTCCCAGTTCTGGAGGGAGCAGAGTAACCCTTGTGCACGTACTAGGTAGCATGTATGTTTGGGCAATCTGTACGGTAGCAGCATAAAGAACAGAATCAGGATATTCATAAGCTTGCCATCCCAGAATTTACCCTGAACATAGGAGGTCGAACACTGGACAGCTAGAATTCTATACAGGAATGCTGAAATTGCAACTGCCAGAGGCAAAGGATTGTTGGCTGCACGACAAACAGTATAGCCTCAGGATGGGGGAGTGTGCCATTTCGAAACTATACATATGACAGAAAAGTCATGTTTTAATCCTGATCCAATCTTGTGGGGCCAAACCTATTGCTTAGAGTAGGAAACTATGACTGGATTGTTTCCATGGAGATATGACACACCTAGTTGTGAGTGTGACCTTTGGTTAGATTACTTTCATGGAGATATGACACACCCAATTGTGGGCATGGCCTTTTGATTAGATGGAGATGTGACTCTACCCATTAAAGGTGGGTCTTGATTAGTTTACTGGAATCCCTTAAAAGGGGAAACATTTTGGAGAAATCTCAGATGCAGACCTTTGGTGAACAGTTGCTTCAGAGCTGACAGAAACATAGATGCTTGGAGTGCAACAGAGAGAGCATATGCCTAGTCATGGGCAGAGCCCAGCTGACATTGCCATGGGTATTCCCATGAGATGCTTAGCAAGCCAGAACATGGAGAGAGCCAAGGGAAGGGAAGAGATGAAACCCAGTCCCAGAGTGGCCAAGGGAGGAACCCCCACAGGAAATAGAGGCTGAAAGCAATGGAGCCCAGGAATAAAGAACTACCACATGTGGCTTCCCAGCTGACAGAGGCGTTTCAGATGGCATCAGCCTTTCTTGAGCAAAGGTAATCTCTTGATGGTGCTTTAATTTGGACATTTTCATGGCTTGTAACTTACCAAATTCCTTTATAAAAGCCATTCCACGCCCCACCACCCAGCCAGCCCGCCCGCTCTCCTCTCCCTCTTTGTCCGCCGGCCCGGCGCGCGGCGCCCACGCCCCGCCAGCCAGCCAGCCCACCCACCCTCCTCTCCCTCTTTGTCCGCCGGCCCGGAGCGCGGCGCCCACGCCCCGCCAGCCAGCCAGCCCGCCCACCCTCCTCTCGCTCTTCCCCCTTCTGCTCCGGCGGCGCTCCATCCGCCATCTTATCCTTCCCTTTCTCCTCCTGCTCCGGCGGCTCTCTAACCACCACGGTGCCCTCTTCCACCTTCACCGGCTCCTCCACCACAGGCCTCAACAGCCTTGCCACCCTCACCTTTCCTCCTCCAGAACAGCTACTGGGGGAGTGGAGACAATACAGAGCAGCTCCCGGAGCCACGACGGAGATCAAAGGGACGGAGTACCCAAACCTGGAACGGCTGACTGTCTGCGAGAACCAGCTCCGGTGAGATCGCCGAGGGGTGCGGGCTCTCCTGGGCGGGACGGCAAGTGGCCGGAATCCCTCCCTTCCTCCTTCCCAGACCAGCTGGCAGAATTGGGCAGGCGGTCCCCTCAAGCCGCGGCAGCTGGCGCCCCCACCACGCGAGGCCCCCCGGACCAACTGAGAGAGTTGGGTCGGAAATCCCCAGACTGCCCAGAACGGTGACCAGGGGGTCCCTTCCAAACACGTGAATCCCCGGTCCGGCTGGGAACAGTGCACTCTTCCAGACTGCGGCAGCTGGCGCCCTCCCGCCACGATTGACACCCCGGGCCGACTAGGAAATTCGGTCAGGCGCTCTCCCGGGCTGCAGTGGCCTGCGACACTCCCGGCGTTTGGACCCCCGGGCCAGCTGGCACTCTTCCAAGATGCTTCGGCTGCCGAACCTCCCCTCCGATGAGAGTTTTCCAAAGTTAAAGGACCCACAGCAACTTTCACTGGTGGAAACCATTGGCAAACGTGTGCCACGAGCGCCACCTACTGGGCAGGATAAAAAAAACAGGACCCAGAGATTTCACAGAAAAATCTTTCAACCTGTGGGGTCCAACACCCAGGGAAATCTGACTAAATGCCCAGACGCCAGCAGAAGATAATGGATCACGCTCAGAAAATTGAAAATATGGCCCAGTCAAAGGAACAAACCAATAGTTCAAATGAGATACAGGAGCTGAGAAAACTAATGCTGAATATAAGAACAGAAATGGAAAACCTCTTCAAAAACGAAATCGATAAATTGAGGGAGGACATGAAGAAGACATGGACTGAACAAAAAGAAGAAATAGCAAAACTGAAAAAACAAATCACAGAGCTTAAGGAAGTGAAGGATAAAGTAAAAAAGATGGAAAAAACAACGGATACCAACAATGATAGATTTAAAGAGACAGAAGATAGAATTAGTGATTTGGAGGATAGCACATCTGAATTCCAAAAAGAAACAGAAACTATCAGGAAAAGAATGGAAAAATTTGAACAGGGTATCAGGGAACTCAAGGACAATCTGAACCGCACAAATATACGTGTTGTGGGTGTCCCAGAAGGAGAAGAGAAGGGAAAAGGAGGAGAAAAACTAATGGAAGAAATTATCACTGAAAATTTCCCAACTCTTATGAAAGACCTAAAATTACAGATCCAAGAAGTGCAGCGCACCCCAAAGAGATAGACCCAAATAGGCGTTCCCCAAGACACTTACTAGTTAGAATGTCAGAGGTCAAAGAGAAAGAGAGGATCTTGAAAGCAGCGAGAGAGAAGCAATCCATCACATACAAGGGAAACCCAATAAGACTATGTGTAGATTTCTCAGCAGAAAACATGGAAGCTAGAAGACAGTGGGATGATATATTTAAATTACTAAAAGAGAAAAACTGCCAACCAAGAATCCTATATCCAGCAAAATTCTCCTTCAAAAATGAGGGAGAAATTAAAACATTCTCAGACAAAAAGTCACTGAGAGACTTTGTGACCAAGAGACCAGCTCTGCAAGAAATACTAAAGGGAGCACTAGAGCCAGATATGACAAGACAGAAGAGAGAGGTATGGAGAAGAGTGTAGAAAGAAGGAAAGTCAGATATGATATATATAATACAAAAGGCAAAATGGTAGAGGAAAATATTATCCAAACAGAAATAACGCTAAATGCTAATGGACTGAATTCCCCAATGAAAAGACATAGACTGGCAGAATGGATTAAAAAACAGGATCCTTCTATATGCTGTCTACAGGAAACACATCTTAGACCCAAAGATAAACATAGGTTGAAAGTGAAAGGTTAGGAAAAGATATTTCATGCAAATAACAACCAGAAAAGAGCAGGAGTGGCTATACTAATATCCAACAAATTAGATTTCAAATGTAAAACAGTTAAAAGACACAAAGAAGGACACTATATACTAATAAAAGGAACAATTAAACAAGAAGACGTAACAATCATAAATATTTACGCACCGAACCAGAATGCCCCAAAATACGTGAGGAATACACTGCAAACACTGAAAAGGGAAATAGACACATATACCATAATAGTTGGAGACTTCAATTCACCACTCTCATCAATGGACAGAACATCTAGACAGAGGATCAATAAAGAAATAGAGAATCTGAATATTACTATAAATGAGCTAGACTTAACAGACATTTATAGGACATTACATCCCACAACAGCAGGATACACCTTTTATTCAAGTGCTCATGGATCACTCTCAAAGATAGACCATATGCTGGGTCACAAAGCAAGTCTTAACAAATTTAAAAAGACTGAAATCATACACAACACTTTCTCGGATCATTAGGAATGAGGTTGGAAATCAATAATAGGCGGAGTGCCAGAAAATTCACAAATACGTGGAAGCTCAACAACACACTCTTAAACAACAAGTGGGTCAAAGAAGAAATTGCAAGAGAAATTAGTAAATACCTCGAGGCGAAAGAAAATGAAAACACAACATATCAAAACTTATGGGACGCAGCAAAGGCAGTGCTAAGAGGGAAATTTATTGCCCTAAATGCCTTTATCAGAAAAGAAGAAAAGGCAAAAATGCAGGAATTAACTGTCCACTTGGAAGAACTGGAGAAAGAACAGCAAACTAATCCCAAAGCAAGCAAAAGGAAAGAAATAGAAAAGATCAGAGCAGAAATAAATGAAATTGAAAACATGAAAACAATAGAGAAAATCAATTAAGACCAGAAGTTGGTTCTTTGAGAAAATCAATAAGATTGATGGGCCCTTAGCAAGACTGACAAAAAGAAGAAGAGAGAGGATGCAAATAAATAAGATCAGAAATGGAAGAGGAGACATAACTACTGACCTCACAGAAATAAAGGAGGTAATAACAGGATACTATGAACAACTTTACGTTAATAAATACAACAATTTAGATGAAATGGACGGGTTCCTGGAAAGACATGAACAACCAACTTTGACTCAGAAAGAAGTAGATGACCTCAACAAACCAATCACAAGTAAAGAGATTGAATTAGTCATTCAAAAGCTCCCTAAAAAGAAAAATCCAGGACCAGACGCCTTCACATGTGAATTCTATCAAACATTCCAGAAAGAATTAGTACCAACTCTCCTCAAAATCTTCAAAATAGTCGAAGTGGAGGGGAAACTACCTAATTCATTCTATGAAGCCAACATCACCCTCATACCAAAATCAGGCAAAGATATTACAAAAAAAGAAAACTACAGGCCAATCTCTCTAATGAATATAGATGCAAAAATCCTCAATAAAATTCTAGCAAATCATATCCAACAACACATTAAAAGCATTATACATCATGACCAAGTAGGATTCATCCCAGGTATGCAAGGATGGTTCAACATAAGAAAATCAATTAATGTAATACACCATATCAACAAATCAAAGCAGAAAAATCACATGATCATCTCAATTGATGCAGAGAAGGCATTTGACAAGATTCAACATCCTTTCCTGTTGAAAACGCTTCAAAAGATAGGAATACAAGGGAACTTCCTTAAAATGATAGAGGGAATATATGAAAAACCCACAGCTAATATCATCCTCAATGGGGAAAAATTGAAAACTTTCCCCCTAAGATCAGGAACAAGACAAGGATGTCCACTATCACCACTAATATTCAACATTGGGTTGGAAGTTCTAGCCAAAGCAATTAGACAAGAAAAAGAAATACAAGGCATCAAAATTGGAAAGGAAGAAGTAAAACTATCACTGTTTGCAGACGATATGATACTATACGTCAAAAACCCGGAAAAATCCACAACAAAACTACTAGAGCTAATAAATGAGTACAGCAAAGTAGCAGGTTACAAGATCAACATTCAAAAATCTGTAGCATTTCTATACACTAGTAATGAGCAAGCTGAGGGGGAAATCAAGAAATGAATCCCATTTACAATAGCAACTAAAAGAATAAAATACCTAGGAATAAATTTAACTTAAGAGACAAAAAACCTATATAAAGAAAACTACAAAAAACAGCTAAAAGAAATCACAGAAGACCTAAATAGATGGAAGGGCATACTGTGTTCATGGATTGGAAGACTAAATATAATTAAGATGTCAATCCTACCTAAACTGATCTACAGATTCAATGCAATACCAATCAAAATCCCAACAACTTATTTTTCAGAAATAGAAAAACCAATAAGCAAATTTATCTGGAAGGGCACGGTGCCCCGAATTGCTAAAAACATCTTGAGGAAAAAAAACGAAGCTGGAGGTCTCGCGATGCCGGACTTTAAGGCATATTATGAAGCCACAGTGGTCAAAGCAGCATGGTATTGGCATAAAGCTAGATATATCGACCAATGGAATCGAATAGAGTGCTCAGATATAGACCCTCTCATCTATGTACATTTGATCTTTGATAAGGCAGTCAAGCCAACTCACCTGGGACAGAACAGTCTCTTCAATAAATGGTGCCTAGAGAACTGGATATCCATATGTAAAAGAAAGAAAGAAGATCCGTATCTCACACCCTATACAAAAGTTAACTCAAAATGGATCAAAGATCTAAACATTAGGTCTAAGACCATAAAACAGTTAGAGGAAAATGTAGGGAGATATCTTATGAATCTTACAACTGGAGGTGGTTTTATGGACCTTAAACCTAAAGCAAGAGCACTGAAGAAAGAAATAAATAAATGGGAGTTCCTCAAAATTAAACACTTTTGTGCATCAAAGAACTTCATCAAGAAAGTAGAAAGACAGCCTACACAATGGGAGACAATATTTGGAAATGACATATCAGATAAAGGTCTAGTATCCAGAATTTATAAAGAGATTGTTCAACTCAACAACAAAAAGGCAGCCAACCCAATTACAAAATGGGAAAAAGACTTGAACAGACACCTACCAGAAGAGGAAATACGGATGGCCAAGAGGCACATGAAGAGATGCTCAATGTCCGTGGCAATTAGAGAAATGCAAATCAAAACCACAATGAGATATCATCTCACACCCACCAGAATGGCCATTATCAACAAAACAGAAAATGACAAGTGCTGGAGAGGATGCGGAGAAAGAGGCACACTTATCCACTGTTGGTGGGAATGTCAAATGGTGCAACCACTGTTGAAGGCAGTTTGGCGGTTCCTCAAAAAGCTGAATATAGAATTGCCATACGACCCAGCAATACCATTGCTAGGTATCTACTCAAAGGACTTAAGGGCAAAGACAAACGGACATTTGCACACCAATTTTTATAGCAGCATTATTTACAATTACAAAGAGATGGAAACAGCCAAGATGTCCATCACCAGAAGAATGGCTAAACAAACTGTGGTATATACAAACGATGGAATATTATGCAGCTTTAAGACAGGATAAACTTATGAAGCATGTAGTAACATGGATGGACCTAGAAAATATTATGCTGAGTGAGTCCAGCCAAAAACTAAAGGACAAATACTGTATGGTCCCACTGATGTGAATGGACATTCGAGAATAAACTTGAAATATGTCATTGGTAACAGAGTCCAGCAGGAGTTAGAAACGGGGTAAGATAATGGGTCATTGGAGCTGAAGGGATACAGACTGTGCAACAGGACTAGATACAAAAACTAAAAAATGGACAGCAGAATAATACCTAATTGTAAACTAATCATGTTAAAACACTGAATGAAGCTGCATCTGAGGTATAGGGTTTTTTTTGTTTTGTTTGTTTTTTTTGTTTTTTTTTACTATTATTACTACTTTTATTTCTTTTCTCTATATTAACATTCTATATCTTTTTCTGTTGTGTTGCTAATTCCTCTAAACCGATGCAAATGTACTAAGAAATGATGATCATACATCTATGTGATGATGTTAAGAATTACTGATTGCATATGTAGAATGGTATGATTTCTAAATGTTGTGTTAATTTCTTTTTTTTTTTCGTTAATAAAAAAAAAAAAGCCATTCCATTTCTGGTGTATTACATTTCAGCAGCTTTAGGAAACCAAAACAGGGAGAAAACCCCAATTTTTAGGAAAAAAAGGGACATTCGTATCATGCTGACAAAAGACTGGAGAGATGTCATGCTTTAATCTCAAGCTGTTCTTTAAATTCATTGTTAGGCCCTTGACACAGGCCAATCTGCAAAGAATTGGAAAGGTGTTTCTTTTTGTTCTTTCTTTCTTTTTCTGTAGTGAAAAAACAGGAAATGATGATCCATACGACATAGGAGTATTGTTAGGAAAAAATACAACATAGCAGCACTGTCAGGAAAAAAACAGGAAATGATGATCCATACAACATAGCAGCATAAAGCCTCAGAAACAATGAATGAGGAGATAACACCTTAGACATACCAGAAGATAACTTTAAAAAAATCTTGCTAAAAATGTTCAAAGAGTTAAGGACAACACAGGAAAGAACTAAAGGAAATAAGGAAAATAACAAATGAACTAAAAAAGAATATCAATAAAGAGATAAAAATCATAAAAAGGAACCAAAAAGAGAGGAAGACCATAGTCTTCCCTAGAGGTGTTCATCTGCAGATTGGAGGTGTCAGAAGAAAGAATCAGTGAGACAGCAACTTTGAACAACCAAGAACTGGCAGACACATCTTTTACAAAGCTCACAAAAATAGTTAAAGGACTGTAAACTTAACCCAAAGTGAGAGTAGGAAACATATACTAAAGATAAAGTGGAGGTAAATGAAATAGGGTTTTCTGTCTTTCTTTCAATATTTTCTCTGCTCTCTCATCTCCTTCGCCTTCTGGGATTTCGACAATATATGTATTGGTATGCTTTATGAGGGCCCATAGTTTCCTCTTTTCTCTTTGTTTTTCTTCATTTTTTCTTCCTTCTGTTCCTCAGAAAGGATGAACAATTTTCAAGTTCACTACTTCTTTCTTCAGCAAACTCCAATCTGCTATTGAACTCTAATTGAACTCTAATAGGGAATTTTACATTTGCACTACTGTAGTCTTCAGCTCTGCTTGGTTCCTTTTCAGAATTTTCATTTTACTATTAATGTTTCCTTTGGGTTCATCTATTGTTTTCCTAATTACCTTTGCATCTTTGTGTTCTCCTTTAGGTCTCTGAGCATATTTAGGAACATTTTTAGAAAATTATTGTCTGCTATGTCCAAGGCCTGATCCTCCTCCTTAATGATGGTTTCTAATGCTTTAACCTTCTCCTTTGCCTGAGCTATTGCTTCCTATTTCTTTGTATGTTTTGTAATTTTTTGGTGAAACCAGGACACTTCAGTATTTTTTTTATTTTTATTATTAATTAATGGAAAAAAAGAAATTAACCCAACATTTAGAAATCATACCATTCTACATATGCAATCATTAATTCTTAACATCATCACATAAATGCATGATCATCGTTTCTTATTTTTTTTATTTTTATTATTAATTAATGGAAAAAAAGAAATTAACCCAACATTTAGAAATCATACCATTCTACATATGCAATCATTAATTCTTAACATCATCACATAAATGCATGATCATCGTTTCTTAGTACATTTGTATCGGTTTAGAAGAACTAGCAACACAACAGAAAAAGATATAGAATGTTAATATAGAGAAAAAAATAAAAGTAATAATAATAGTAAAAAACAAACAACCAGACAGACAAAAACAAAAAAAAACAAAACAAACAAATAAAAAAACCTATAGCTCAGATGCAGCTTCATTCAGTGTTTTAACATGATT
The DNA here is from genome assembly GCF_023851605.1 of Tamandua tetradactyla. Taxonomy (NCBI): domain Eukaryota; kingdom Metazoa; phylum Chordata; class Mammalia; order Pilosa; family Myrmecophagidae; genus Tamandua; species Tamandua tetradactyla. The sequence goes on along the minus strand of NC_135329.1, from coordinate 177,812,347 downwards.
ACTTTACAATTAGGTATTCTTGTGCTGACCATTTTTGAGTTTTTGTAACTAGTCCTGTTGCACAGTCTGTATCCCTTCAGCTCCAATTACCCATTATCTTACCCTGTTTCTAACTCCTGCTGGACTCTGTTACCAATGACATATTCCAAGTTTATTCTCGAATGTCCGTTCACATTAGTGGGACCATACAGTATTTGTCCTTTAGTTTTTGGCTGGACTCACTCAGCATAATGTTCTCTAGGTGAATCCATGTTATTACATGCTTCATAAGTTTATCCTGTCTTAAAGTTGCATAATATTCCACCGTATGCATAAACCACAGTTTGTTTACCCACTCTTCTGTTGATGGAAATTTTGGCTGTTTCCATCTCTTTGCAATTGTAAATAATGCTGCTATAAACATTGGTGTGCAAATGTCCGTTTGTGTCTTTGCCCTTAAGTCCTTTGAGTAGATACCCAGCAATGGTATTGCTGGATCGTATGGCAATTCTATATTCAGCTTTTTGAGGAACCGCCAAACTGACTTCCACAGCGGTTGCACCATTTGACATTCCCACCAACAGTAAATAAGTGTGCCTCTTTCTCCATATCCTCTCCAGCACTTGTCATTTTCTGTTTTGTTGATAATGGCCATTCTGGTGGGTGTGAGATGATATCTCATTGTGGTTTTGATTTGCATTTCTCTAATGGCCAGGGACACTGAGCATCTCTTCATGTGCCTTCTGGCCATTTGTGTTTCCTCTTCTGATAGGTGTCTGTTCAAGTCTTTTTCCCATTTTGTAATTGGGTTGGCTGTCTTTTTGTTGTTGAGTTGAACAATCTCTTTATAAATTGTGGATACTAGACCTTTATCTGATATGTCATTTCCAAATATTGTCTCCCATTGTGTAGGCTGTCCTTCTATTTTCTTGATGAAGTTCTTTGATGTACAAAAGTGTTTAATTTTGAGGAGCTCCCATTTATTTATTTCCTTCTTCAGTGCTCTTGCTTTAGGTTTAAGGTCCATAAAACCGCCTCCAGTTGTAAGTTTCATAAGATATCTCCCAACATTTTCCTCTTAACTGTTTTATGGTCTTAGACCTAATGTTTAGATCTTTGATCCATTTTGGGTTAACTTTTGTATAGGGTGTGAGATATGGGTCTTCTTTCATTCTTTTGCATATGGATATCCAGTTCTCTAGGCACCATTATTGAAGAGACTGTTCTGTCCCAAGTGAGTTGGCTTGACTGCCTTATCAAAGATCAAATGTACATAGATGAGAGGGTCTATATCTGAGCACTCTATTCGATTCCATTGGTCGATATATCTATCTTTATGCCAATACCATGCTGTTTTGACCACTGTGGCTTCATAATATGCCTTAAAGTCTGGTATCGTGAGACCTGAAGCTTCGTTTTTTTTCCTCAAGATGTTTTTACCAATTCAGGGCACCCTGCCCTTCCAGGTAAATTTGCTCATTGGTTTTTCTATTTCTGAAAAATAAGTTGTTGGGATTTTGATTGGTAATGCATTGAATCTGTAAATCAATTTAGGTAGGATTGACATCTTAACTATATTTAGTCTTCCAATCCATGAACACGGTATGCCCTTCCATCTGTTTAGGTCTTCTGTGATTTCTTTTAGCTGTTTTTTGTAGTTTTCTTTATATAGGTTTTTTGTCTCATCAGTTAAATTTATTCCTAGGTATTTTATTCTTTTAGTTGCTATTGTAAATGGGATTCGTTTCTTGATTTCCCCCTCAGCTTGCTCATTACTAGTGTATAGAAATGCTACAGATTTTTGGATGTTGATCTCGTAACCTGCTACTTTGCTGTACTCATTTATTAGCTCTAGTAGTTTTGTTGTGGATTTTTCCGGGTTTTTGACGTATAGTATCATATCGTCTGCAAACAGTGATAGTTTTACTTCTTCCTTTCCAATTTTGATGCCTCGTATTTCTTTTTCTTGTCTAATTGCTTTGGCTAGAACCTCCAACACAATGTTGAATAATAGTGGTGATAGTGGGCATCCTTGTCTTGTTCCTGATCTTAGGGGGAAAGTTTTCAATTTTTCCCCATTGAGGATGATATTAGCTGTGGGTTTTTCATATATTTCCTCTTTCATTTTAAGGATGTTCCCTTGTATTCCTATCTTTTGAAGTGTTTTCAACAGGAAAGGATGTTGAATCTTGTCAAATGCCTTCTCTACATCAATTGAGATGATCATGTGATTTTTCTGCTTTGATTTGTTGATATGGTGTATTACATTAATTGATTTTCTTATGTTGAACCATCCTTGCATACCTGGGATGAATCCTACTTGGTCATGATGTATTACTTCTTTTAATGTGTTGTTGGATATGATTTGCTAGAATTTTATTGAGGATTTTTGCATCTATATTCATTAGAGAGATTGGTCTGTAGTTTTCTTTTTTTGTAATATCTTGCCTGGTTTTGGTATGAGGGTGATGTTGGCTTCATAGAATGAATTAGGTAGTTTCCCCTCCACTTCGATTTTTTTGAAGAGTTTGAGGAAAGTTGGTACTAATTCTTTCTGGAATGTTTGATAGAATTCACATGTGAAGCCGTCTGGTCCTGGACTTTTCTTTTTAAGGAGCTTTTAATGACTAATTCAATCTCTTTACTTGTGATTGGTTTGTTGAGGTCATCTATTTCTTCTTGAGTCAAAGTTGGTTGTTCATGTCTTTCCAGGAACCCGTCCATTTCATCTAAATTGTATTTATTAACGTAAAGTTGTTCATAGTATCCTGTTATTACCTCCTGTATTTCTGTGAAGTCAGTAGTTATGTCTCCTGTTCCACTTCTGATCTTATTTATTTGCATCCTCTCTCTTCTTCTTTTTGTCAATCTTGATAGGGGCCCATCAATCTTATTGATTTTCTCATAGAACCAACTTCTGGTCTTATTGATTTTCTCTACTGTTTTCATATTTTCAATTTCATTTATTTCTGCTCTGATCTTTTCTATTTCTTTCCTTTTGCTTGCTTTGGGATTAGTTTGCTGTTCTTTCTCCAGTTCTTCCAAGGGGACAGTTAATTCCTGCATTTTTGCCTTTTCTTCTTTTCTGATATAGGCATTTAAGGCAATAAATTTCCCTCTTAGCACTGCCTTTGCTGCGTCCCATAAGTTTTCATATGTTGTGTTTTCATTTTCTTTCGCCTCAAAGTATTTAGTAATTTCTCTTGCAATTTCTTCTTTGACCCATTCGTTGTTTAAGAGTGTGTTGTTCAGCCTCAACGTATTTGTGTATTTTCTGGCACTCCGCCTACTATTGATTTCCAGCTTCATTCCTAATGATCCGAGAAAGTGTTGTGTATGATTTCAAACTTTTTAAATTTGTTAAGACTTGCTTTGTGACCCAGCATATGGTCTATCTTTGAGAATGATCCATGGGCACTTGAGAAAAAGGTGTATCCTGCTGCTGTGGGATGTAATGTCCTATAAATGTCTGTTAAGTCTAGCTCATTTATAGTAATATTCAGGTTCTCTATTTCTTTATGATCCTCTGTCTAGATGTTCTGTCCATTGATGAGAGTGGTGAATTGAAGTCTCCAAGTATTATGGTATATGTGTCTATTTCCCTTTTCAGTGTTTGCAGTGTATTCCTCACGTATTTTGCGGCATTCCGGTTCGGTGCGTAAATATTTATGATTGTTATGTCTTCTTGTTGAACTGTTCCTTTTATTAGTATATAGTGTCCTTCTTTGTCTCTTTTAACTGTTTTACATTTGAAGTCTAATTTGTTGGATATTAGTATAGCCACTCCTGCTCTTTTCTGGTTGTTATTTGCATGAAATATCTTTTCCCAACCTTTCACTTTCAACCTATGTTTATCTTTGGGTCTAAGTTGTGTTTCCTGTACACAGCATATAGAAGGATCCTGTTTTTTAATCCATTCTGCCAGTCTATGTCTTTTCATTGGGGAATTCAGTCCATTAACATTTAGTGTTATTACTGTTTGGATAATATTTTCCTCTACCATTTTGCCTTTTGTATTATATATATCATATCTGACATTCCTTCTTTCTACACTCTTCTTCATACCTCTCTCTTCTGTCTTTTCGTATCTGACTCTAGTGCTCCCTTTAGTATTTCTTGCAGAGCTGGTCTCTTTATCACAAATTCCCTCAGTGACTTTTTGTCTGAGAATGTTTTAATTTCTCCCTCATTTTTGAAGGACAATTTTGCTGGATATAGGAGTCTTGGTTGGCAGTTTTTCTCTTTTTGTAATTTAAATATATCATCCCACTGTCTTCTACCTTCCATGGTTTCTGCTGAGAAATCTACACATAGTCGTATTGGGTTCCCCTTGTATGTGATGGATTGTTTTTCTCTTGCTGCTTTCAAGATCCTCTCTTTCTCTTTGACCTCTGACATTCTAACTAGTAAGTGTCTTGGAGAATGCCTATTTGGGTCTAATCTCTTTGGGGTGCGCTGCACTTCTTGGATCTGTAATTTTCATGACAGTTGGGAAATTTCCAGTGATAATTTCTTCCATTAGTTTTTCTCCTCCTTTTCCCTTCTCTTCTCCTTCTGGGACACCCACAACATGTATATTTGTGGTTCATATTTTCCTTGAGTTCCCTGATACCCTGTTCAAATGTTTCCATTCTTTTCCCGATAGTTTCTGTTTCTTTTTGGAATTCAGATGTGCCATCCTCCAAATCACTAATTCTATCTTCTGTCTCTTTAAATCTATCATTGTAGGTATCCATTGTTTTTTCCATCTTTTCTACTTTAAGTTCTGTGATTTGTTTTTTCAGTTTTTCTATTTCTTCTTTTTGTTCAGCCCATGTCTTCTTCATGTCCTCCCTCAATTTATCGATTTCGTTTTTGAAGAGGTTTTCCATTTCTGTTCTTATATTCAGCATTAGTTTTCTCAGCTCCTGTATCTCATTTGAACTATTGGTTTGTTCCTTTGACTGGGCCATATTTTCAATTTTCTGAGCGTGATCCATTATCTTCTGCTGGCGTCTGGGCAGTTAGTCAGATTTCCCTGGGTGTCGGACCCAACAGGTTGAAAGATTTTTCTGTGAAATCTCTGGATTCCGTTTTTCTTATCCTGCCCAGTAGGTGGCGCTCGTGGCACACGTTTGTCTGCAGGTCCCACCAGTAAAAGGTGCTGTGGGTCCTTTAACTTTGGAAAACTCTCGCCGTGGGGGAGGTTCGCTAGCCGATGCGGCTTCGAAGAGTGCCAGCCGGCCCGGGGTTCCGAACGCGGGGAGGGTCGCTGGCCGCCGCAGCCCGGGAGAGCACCCGTCCGAATTTCCTAGTCGGCCCGGGGCGCCAAGCGTGGCAGGAGGGCGCCAGCCACTGCGGCTCGGGATAGTGCACCGTTCCCAGCCGGACCAGGGAGTCACGTGTTTGGGAGGGACCCCCCCAGTCACCGTTCTCTGCGGCCTGGGGATTTCCGATCCAATTCTCTCAGTTGGCCGGGGGGCCGTGCGTGGTGGGGGCGCCAGCTGCCGCGGCTTGAGGGGACCGCCTGCCCAATTCTGCCAGCTGGCCCGGGAAGAAGGAGGGTATGGACTCCGGCCGCTTGCCGCCCCCCCCGGGGAAGCCCGCGCCCCTCGGCGATCTCACCGGAGCGGGTTCTCCCAGCTAGTCAGCCGTTCCAGGATGGGGTACGCTGTCTTTTTTATCTCTGTCGTGGCTCCGGGAGCTGTTCCGTATCATTTCTACTCCCCTAGTAGCTGTTCTGGAGGAGGAAAGGTGAGGATGGCAAGGCTGTTGAGGACGGTGGCGGAGGAGCCAGTGAAGGCGGAAGAGGGCACAGTGCTGGTTGGAGAGCCGCTGCAGTAGGAGGAGAAAGGGAGGGATAAAATGGCGGATGGAGAGCCGCCGGAGCAGAAGGGGAAAGAGAAGGGCAAGATGGCGGCGGGAGCACTGGCAGAGAAGGGGGAAGAGGAGGGCTAGATGGTGGCGGGAGCGCCGCCGGCAGAAAAAGAGGAAGAGGAGGGCTAGATGGCGGCGGGAGCGCTGGCGGAGAAGGGGGAAGAGGAGGGCTAGATGGCGGTGGGAGCGCTGGCGGAGAAGGGGGAAGTGGAGGGCTAAATGGCGGCGGGAGCGCCGCCGGAGGAGAAAAAAAACACTTCAGTATTTTAATGTGTTATTGCTGGAAATAGGCTCTGAGATGCCTGTCCCTTAAGCTTGTATGACAGGGTGTTCTTTGAAGGGTAGGAGCTAACAAAATAAAAGAAGGATAAAAAGAGCACTCCCTCCCCAGTCTGCAGACTGACCTGTAGGAAAGTTCTCTTTCAGAGTTTATCCATACAATGAGTTTAGAAAATAGCTTCAGTCCAAAGTATAGGTGGCTTCCTGGTCCCTTCTTCTGCACAAGTATCTTGTCTTAGGTCTGTGCATGTGGCCCTGGGAATTCCCTCATTCACATGGTTCTGAATGGTTTTTTCCTTAGAAAACAGAATCTTGCAGTTAAGAACACTACACTTACATCCTACAGCCAGAAATCCCTCGTGCCAGGCAGCCACTTAATTGTGTGCTTTCCCACAGCACTCTGTAGGGAGTTCTGAAAGCTGCCTTCTACACACAGGACAATTTTTTGGATAGTGAGTCTCTCATACCACATGAGACAGATTGGGTGAGACATACATGCTAACATATGTGTATGAGAGTTACTGTGTTTCCTCTGGTACTGGGACTGGGGACCCACACTGGGTGCAAGACCAGCTCTGTGCCAAGTCAGTGAGGGATGAGGTAGAAGCCAGACAGGGCACCATAAGATCTTACTGTTTTTACATAATCTTTGTCTTGATTTGGCACTCGCCTTGTTACTGAATTCTGGAGCCTTGAGAAAGGTGTTGCTGCCACATCCTGCTGGTTACTCAAAGCTTCTGTTGGGGAACAGAGCCCTGAAGCTTCTCACTTTGCCACAGTGACTGGGGTAGAGCCTAGCATCTTTTATTGATAAAACATGAGAATACCAGGAATAGAAGAGAACTTCCTCAAAATGATAAAGCGCATATATGAAAAAAACACAGTTAACATCATTTCAACAGTGATAGACCAAAAGCTTACCCCTAAGATCAGGCATAAGACAAGCTGCCTACTTTCATTACTGCTTTTCAAAATTGTACTGGAAGTGCTAGCCAGAACAATTAGACAAGAAAAAAGAAATAAAAGGCACCCTAATTGTAAAGGAAGAAGTAAAACTATCCCTGTTCACAGACATATTATCTTATATATACAAAATACAGAAGCATAAAAAAGAAAGCTCCTAGAGCTAATATATGAATTCAGTTATGCGGCAGAGTACATGATCGATACACAAAAATCAGTGTTGTTTCTATTCACCAGCAATGAACAAACTGTAAAAGAAATCAAGAAAACAATTCTATTTACAATAGCAACTAGAAGAATCAAATATCTAGGGATAAATTTAATCAAGGACATACAGGACTTCTACATATAAAATTACAAATCATTACTCAGAGAATGATCTAAATAAATGCAAGAATATTCTATGCTCATGGTTTAGGAAGACTGAATACTGTTTAAATGTCAATACTACCCAAATTGATTTACAGATGCAATATAATCCCAATCAAAATTATAATAGCCTTCTTTGCAGAAATGGAAAAACTAATCATCAAAATTGCATGGAAGGCTTTTATCTACCTTATCAACAAATTAGTAAAACATATGGAATAAAAATAGATAATGGGGGAACGATGGTTAAAATAAATTTAGTAGATTGAAATGCTAGTGATCAATGAAAAGGGGGGTAAGGGGTATGTAATGTATGAATTTTTTTTGTTGTCTTTTTATTTCTTTTTCTGAATTGATACAAATGTTCTAAGAAATGATCATGGTGATAAATATGCAACTATGTAATAATATTGTGCATTGCTGATTGTATATGTAGAACAGAATGATCATATGTTAAGAATGTTTTTGTTTGTTGTTACATATTTTTTAAAAATTAATTTTAAAAAATTGCATGGAAGATAAAGGTACCCTGAATTGACAAAAACATCTTGAAAAAGAACAAAGTTGGAGAACTATACTTCCAGATTTCAAAACTTTTATTAAAAAAATAAAGAAATCATTGTGGTACTGGCACAAGGACGGACATACAGATCAATGGAATAGATAGGATATCACACTCTTGGGATAAAGATATCTATCTATAGCCAACTGATTTTTGACAAAGGTGTCAATCCACTCAATGATGAAAGAACAGTCTTTTCAATAAATGGTTCTGGGAAAACTGGGTAGCTACATGCAAAAGGATGGAAGTGGGCCCTTACTTCATACCATATGTGAAAATTAATTCACAACGGATCAATGTCATAAATATAAAAACTGAAACTCTAACTCAGAAGAAAAAATAAGAAAATATCTTCAAGATCATATAATTAAGCAATGGATTCTTTTTTAAAACATTTTTCATTGTGAACTATAACATATATACAAAAATCAGTATATTTCAAAGTACATTTTAACAAGCAGATAGAGAATAAATTTCAATGTATGGCATGGGTTATAATTCCACAATTTCAGGTATTTCTTTCTAGCTGCTCTAAGACACTGGAGACTAAAAAGATATATCAAGGGCGGGCCGCGGTGGCTCAGCGGGCAAAGTGCTTGCCTGCCATGCCGGAGGACCTCGGTTCGATTCCCGGCCCCAGCCCATGTAAAAAACAAACAAATAAACAAAATACAATAAAACAAGAAAATGTTTAAAGATGTTTTCCTTTCTTCCTCCCTTCCTTCCTTCCATCCTTCCTTCTTTCTCTCTGTCTTTCCTTCCCTTCCTCCCTCTCTAAAAAAAAAAAAAAAAAAAAAAAAAAAAAAAAAAAGAAATATCAACAAAATGATTCGGAAGTCAAACTCATTTGTTAAATCCGATCTTCTCTTTTACAGTTCCTACTCCTCCTTTGATCCTTCTCCCAATCTTTAGGGATATTTGGGCAATGGCCATTCTAAATTCGTCTCATTGAAAAGGGGTGTTGATATTGTGAGGTAGGGGAATGCAAGCAGTTGATGCTCTTGGAGAGACTGGTAACTCTGGGTTTTAGAGCTTATCTGCCCTGGAACTACCTGGAGGTTTTAGGTTTCTGAAAAATAAACTTAATGAGTAAAATTGTATAGAATCTCAGATAGAGTTTTATCTTTTATATTTATGACACTGATCCATTGTAAATTAATTTTTAGGGTTTTCAGGATTACTGTTCATTGAGGCTTGGCATACCATGGTAATTAGCAATATCTAGCCAAAACTTGCACATGAGTAACCTCTAGAGTAGCCTCATAACTCTATTGGAAATCTTTCAGCTGCTGCTACCTTACTTTTTTTTTTTAATTTTTTTTTATTAATCAAAAAAAAGAAAAGAAATTAACACAACATTTAGAAATCATTCCATTCTACACATGCACTCAGTAATTCTTAGTATCATCACATAGATGTATGATCATCATTTCTTAGTACATTTGTATTGATTTAGGAAAAAACTAGCAAAACAGCAGAAAAAGATATAGAATGTTAATATAGAGAAGAGAATTAAAATAATAATACTAATAAAAATATATATATATATATATAAAGGAAAAAGAAAAAAACAAAAACAAAAGATACAAACAAACAAACAAAAAACCATATTTCAGGTGCAGCTTCATTCAGTGTTCCAACATAGTTACATTACACTTAGGTATTATTGTGCTGTCCATTTTTGAGTTTTTGTATCTAGTCCTGTTGCACAGTCTGTATCCCTTCAGCTCCAATTACCCATTATCTTACCCTGTTTCTAACTCCTGCTGGTCTCTGTTACCAATGATATATTCCAAGCTGATTCTCGAATGTCAGTTCACATCAGTGGGACCATACAGTATTTGTCCTTTAGTTTTTGGCTAGACTCACTCAGCATAATGTTCTCTAGGTCCATCCATGTTATTACATGCTTCATAAGTTTATCCTGTCTTAAAGCTGCATAATATTCCATCGTAGGTATACGCCACAGTTTGTTTAGCCACTCGTCTGTTGATGGACATTTTGGCTGTTTCCATCTCTTTGCAATTGTAGATAATGCTGCTATAAACACTGGTGTGCAAATGTCCGTCTGTGTCTTTGCCCTTAAGTCCTTTGAGTAGATAATTAGCAGTGGTATTGCTGGGTCGTAATCCATTCTGCCATTCTATGTCTTTTATTGGGAAATTCAGTCCATTAACTTTTAGTGTTATTACTGTTTGGATAATATTTTCCTCTACCATTTTGGCTTTTGTATTATATATATCATATCTGATTTTCCTTCTTTCTACACTTTACTCCATACCTCTCTCTTCTGTCTTTTCGTATCTGACTCTAGTGCTCCCTTTAGTATTTCTTGCAGAGCTGGTCTCTTGGTCACAAATTCTCTCAGTGACTTTTTGTCTATAAATGTTTTAAGTTCTCCTTCGTTTTTGAAGGACAATTTTGCTGGATATAGAAGTCTTGGTTGGCAGTTTTTCTCTTTTAGTAATTTAAATATATCATCCCACTGTCTTCTACCTTCCATGGTTTCTGCTGAGAAATCTACACATAGTCGTATTGGGTTCCCCCTGTATGTGACAGATTGTTTTTCTCTTGCTGCTTTCAATATCCTCTCTTTCTCTTTGACCTCTGACATTCTAACTAGTAAGTGTCTTGGAGAACGCCTATTTGGGTCTATTCTCTTTGGGGTGCGCTGCACTTCTTGGATCTGCAAATTTAGGTCTTTCATAAGAGTTGGGAAATTTTCAGTGATAATTTCTTCCATTAGTTTTTCTCCTCCTTTTCCCTTCTCTTCTCCTTCTGGGACACCCACAACACGTATATTTGTGCGCTTCATATTGTCATTCAGTTCCCTGATCCCCTGCTCGAGTTTTTCCATTCTTTTCCCTATAGTTTCTGTTTCTTTTTGGAATTCAGATGTTCCATCCTCCAGTTCACTAATTGTAGCTTCTGTCTCTTTAGATCTACCATTGTAGGTATCCATTGTTTTTTCCATTTTTTCTTCTTTGTCCTTCACTCCCATAAGTTCTGTGATTTGTTTTTTCAGATTTTCTATTTCTTCTTTTTGTTCAGCCCATGTCTTCTTCATGTCCTCCCTCAATTTATTGATTTGGTTTTTGAAGAGTTTTTCCATTTCTGTTCGTATATTCAGCATTAGTTGTCTCAGCTCCTGTATCTCATTTGAACTATTGGTTTGTTCCTTTGACTGGGCCATATCTTCAATTTTCCGAGCGTCATCCATTATTTTCTGCTGGTGTCTGGGCATTTGATCAGATTTCCCTGGCTGTGGGACCCGGCTGGTTGAAAGGTTTTTCTGTGAAATCTCTGGGCTGTTTTTCTTTTCCTGCCCAGTAGGTGGCGCTCGTGGCGCTCGTCTGTCTGCGGGGCCCACCAGTAAAAGATGCTGTGGCTCCTTTAACTTGCCAATCCGAATCTTGCAGTCAGCCCGGGAAACCGCGCGTGGAGGGGGGTGTCACCGGTCCAAATTGCCCAGCTGGCCCAAGAAGCCAAGTGTGGCGGGAGGGCCCCGCTATCCAATGTTCCCAGTCAGACCGGAGAGCCACGTGCGTGGAGGGGACCCCAGTCGCCAGCCGCCCCGGCCGGGAAAATGCGCGCCCCTTGGGTATCTCACCGCAGCGGATTCTCCCTGCCCATTCAGCCGTTCCAGAATGGGGTACGCTGTCTTTTTGGTCTCTGTCGTGGCTCCGGGAGCTGTTTTGTATTGTTTCTGTTTCTTTAGTTGCTTTTCTGGAGGAGGAACTAAGACCCGCGCGTCTTACTAAGCCGCCATCTTCTCCGGAAGTCTATACCTTACTTTTTTATATTTCTTTTCTCCCTTTTGGTCAGGTAGACATTGTTGATCCCATTGTGCAAGGCTCATCCCTGGGAGACATGGCCTATCCTGACAGGGAGATTTACACCCCTGGATGTCAAGTTCCATGTAAGGGGAAGAGTAGTAAGTTTACTTGCAGAGTTAGATTTAGAGAGATAGAGAGGCCACATCTGAGTAATGAAAGAAGTTCTCTGGAAGTAACTCTTGGGTGTAATTATAGGTAGGCTTAGCGTCTCTACTACAGAAATAAGTTTCATAAAAGCAAGCCTCAAAAAAAAAAAAAAAAAGCAAGCCTCAAGATCAGGGGCTTGACCCATTAACCTGGGAGTCCCTTATGTTTGAGAGAGTATCTGAGATTTTCCAGTTAGGAATGGTTAATAGTTCTGTATTTTTTTATCTAGTCCCTAATGGAACATTGCCAATACATTTTTTTTCTTTTTAATGTTTTTTTTAGTTGTGAAATATAACATATATATTAAAAAGTAATAAATTTCCAAGTGCATTTTAACAAGAAGTTATAGATTTTGAAGTTTAGTATGGGTTACAGTTCCACGATTTTTCACTTTTTCTTCTAGCTGCTCCAAGACACTGGAGAACAACAGAAATATCAATATAATGATTCTGCACTCATACTCACTTGTTAAATCCTATCTTCTCTATTATAGTCCTCCTTCTCATTAAATAACATATACACATAAAGGCAATAGATTTCAAAGTACATAGCAACAATTAGTTGTAGAACAGATTACAGAGTTTGTTATGGATTAAAATGCCCCAATTTTCAGTTTTTATTTCTAGCTGCTCTAAGGTACTGGGGGCTAAAATAAATAGTGACATAATGATTCAGCACTCATACTTATTTGTTTAGCCCAATCTTCTCTGTTTAACTCCACCATCATCTTTGATCTTTCTCCCCCTCTTTAGGGGTATTTGGGCTATGCTCATTCTAAATTTTGATGTTGGAAGCGGCTGTTGATAATATGGGATAGGGGGATGGAATTAGTTCATGCTGTGGAAAGGCTGGCCCCTTTCATTTCAGAATAGAAAATCCAAACCTCCCCCTAACTCTTGTTCCTGCCCCCATTATGTACCACTGGTATTGCTAAGATACTGTTGATGTTTTCCTGTTAAATATAGCCCTTAGTATGCAATAACATTCCCCCCCCATACCCTGAAATTACACACTCTGTGTATAAGATTCAAACCTGTGCAGTAGTTCATGCAAGAACTTATTTATTTCTTTAGTGTGCACTAGCAGGACACATGAGTCTATACAACCCCTTTCAATCATGTTCACCTTCAATTATGTTAATATTATTTATAGACCCACTAGTGAACTACCTTCACTTCTACCTATTTCCTTACAATTAAGTTCAACCTTATTAGCAAACTGTTCACCCATCTCAACCTTTTGTGTATCTCTAGGTCCCCTATATTCTGCATTATGAGCCTCTGATTTTTACCTTTACCATGTCATGAAAGTGGAATCATACAGTGTCTATCCTTTTGTGTCTGGCTTATTTGAGAGCATTATGCCCTCAAGGGTCATCCATCTTGCTATGTGGCTCAGGACATCATTTCATCTTATTGCTGCATAATATTCCATCGTTACATATACCACATTTTTTTAATCCACTTGTCTGTTAATAGGCACTTGGATTGTTTCCATCTTTTGGTGACTGAAAATAGTCCTGCAATGGATACTGGTAAACAAATGTCTGTTTGTGTTACTGCTTTTATCTCTTCTGGGTTGTCATGGTCAGGTTCATGTGTCAACTTGACCAAGTTGTGGTACCTGTTTGTCTGGTTGGGCAAGTGCTGGCCTGTCTGTTGCAATGAGGATATTTCATAGAATTAGATCATGATCACGTCAGCTGCATCCACAGCTGATTCCATTTGTAATCAGCCAAAGGGGAGTGTCTTCTGCAATGAGTAATGCTTAATCTAATCACAGGAAACCTTTTAAGGAGGATTCAGAAGAGACAGGCTCTCTTCCTGCTTCAGCTGGTGAGCCTCTCCTGTGGAGTTCGTCCTGACGTTCCATCAAAGTCATGGACTTCACAGCTCGCCCTGTGGATTTTGGACTCTGCGTTCCCATGGTCATGTGAGACACTTTTATAAATTTTATATTTGCGAGTGTTCCCTGTTGATTCTGTTTCTCTAGAGAACCCTAACTAATACATGGGTATATACAGAGTAGTGGTATTGCCAGGTCATAGGGCAACTCGGTATTTAGTTTTCTAAAGAACCACCAGACTGTCTTCCATAACGGCTGTACCATTACACGTTCCCACCAATAGTGGGACACCAACAGTGTCCCAATTCCTCCACATCCTCTCCAACATTTGTAGCTTCCTGTTTGTTTAACAGCAGCCATTCTTATAGGTGGGAAGTGGTATCTCATTGTAGTCTTGATCTGCATTTCCCTTATAGTTAATGAGAATGAGCAACTTGTCATGTGCTTTTTAGCCATTTGTATTTGCTCTTGAGAAAAATGTCTATTCATATCTTTAGCCCACTCTATAACTAGGTTGCTTGTTCTTTTGTTGTTGAGTTATATGATTTCTTTACGTATACAGGATATCAAACCTTTGTCCGATGTGTGATTTCCAAACATTTTCTCCCATTGAGCTGTCTGCCTTCTTTTTCACAAAGTCTTTTTGAGGCACAAAAGCATTTGATTTTGAGGACTTTCTATTTATCTGTTTATTCTTTTGTTGCTTTTGCTTTGGGTATAAAGTTTAGGAAGCTACCTCCTAATACTAGGTCTTGAAGATGTTTCCCTACATTTTGTTCTAGGAGCTTTATGGTACTGGTTCTTATATTTAGGTGTTTGAGCCAATTTGAGTTAATTTTTATACAGGGTGTAATGTAAGGGTCCTCTTTCATTCTTCTGGTTATTGATATCCAGTTCTCCCATGCCCATTTATTGAAAAGACTATTGTCATGGGCAGGTTCATGTGTCAACTTGGCCAGGTAGTAGTACCTGGTTGTCTGGGCAGGTAAGCACTGGCTGTCTGTTGCTATGAGAACATCTCATGGACTTAAATCATGACCACATTGGCAGCATCCATAGTTGATTACACCTGCAATCAGCTAATGAGTATATCTCCTGCAATCAGTGATGCTTAATCTAATCACCAGAAGGCTTTTAAGGAGGAGTCAGAAGACACGATCACCCTTCCTGCTTCAGCCAGCCAGCCTCTCCTGAGAGTTCATTGACAACCTTCATTGGAGTTGCCAGTTTGTGCTCTGCCCTACAGATCTTGGACTCTTACATTCCCATGGTTGCCTAGCCAGCCTCTCCAGAGGGTTCACTGAGGACCCTCATTGGAGCTGCCAGCTTGTGGCCTGCCCTACATACCTTGGACTCTATATCCCCATAGTTACATGAGACATTTTTATAAATTTTATATTTATAGATATCTCCTACTGATTAAGTTTCTCTAGAGAACCCTAGCTAATGCTAATATTTTGGTTCCAATTCAGTGGGATTTGGGGGCCTTGTCGAAGATCAGTTTATCATGGATTTGGTGGTCTATTTCTGGCTCTCTATTCGATTCCATTGGTCAATAGTTCTATCTTTGTGCCAGTACCATGCTGTTTTGACCCGTGTGGCTTTATAATAAGTTTTAAAATCAGAAAGTAATTGGGTGGGCCATGGTGGCTCAGCAGGCAAAATTCTCGCTTGCCATACTGGAGACCTGGGTTCGATTTCCAGTGCCTGCCCATGCAAAAAAAAAAAAAAAAAAAATCAGAAAGTATTAATCGTCCCATTTTGTTCTTCTTTTTAGGATGCTTTTAGCTATTCGGGGTCTCTTTCCCTTCCAGATGAATTTGGTAACTAACTTTTCCAAGTCTTCAAAGTAGGTTGGTGGAATTCTGGTTGATACTGTATTGGATCTGAAGATCAATTTGGGCAGAATTCATTTAACCTTCCTATCCATGAGCATGGAATGTCTTTCAATATACCTAGATCTTCTCTGATTTATTGTAACAATGTTATGTAGTTCTCTGTGTACAAGTCCTTTACATCCCTAGTTAAGTTCATTCCTGGATACTTGATTCTTTCAGTTGCTATTTTGATTGGAAGTTTTTCCTTAATTGACTCCCTGGTTAGGTCATTGCTTGTGCATTGAAACAGTACTGATTTTTGCACATTAATTTTATAACCTGCCACCTTACTGAATTTGTTTATTAGCTCAAGTAACTCTGTTGTAGATTTCTCAGGATTTTCCAAGTATAGTATCATGTCATCTGGAAAAAATGAAAGTCTTACTTCTTCCTTTCCAATCTGGATGCCTTTTATTTCTTTGTCCTGTCTGATTGCTCTAGCTAGAACTTCTAGTACTATGTTGAATAATAGTGATGACAGAGGACATTCTTGTCTCATTCCTGATCTTTCAGCGTTTCACCACTGAGTATGATGTTAGCTATGGATTTTTCATATATGCCTTTTATCATGTTGAGGAAGTTACCCTTGATTCCTACTTTTTGAAGTGTTTCATCAGAAAAGGATGTTGAATTCTGTCTAACCTTTTTCAGCATCAATCAAGATGACAATATGATTTTTCCCTATTTGTTAACATGCTATATTACATTAACTTATTTTCTTGTGTTGAACCACTTTTGCACTCCTGTTATTAACCCCACTTGGTCATGGTGTATAGTTTTTTTAATGTACTGTTGGATTTGATTTGCTAATATTTTGTTGAGAATTTGTGCACCTATGTTCATTAGGGAGAAATTCTTGTAGCATCTTTACCCAGTTTTGGTATTAAAGTGATGTTAACTTCATAAGATGAATTAGGTAGTGTTCCTTTTTCCTCAGTTTTTTGAAAAAGTTTGAGCAGGATTGATGTTAGTTCTTTTTTGGAGAGTTTGATAAAATTCCACTGTGAATTCATCCGGACTTGGGCTTTTCTTTTTAGGAAGATTTTTGATGACTGTTTGAATCTCTTTACTTGTGATTGATTTGTTGAGATCTTTTATTTCTTCTTGAGTCAGTGTCTTGTTTGTGTGCTTCTAGGAATTTTTCCATTTCATCTAAGTTGTCTAGTTTGTTGTTTGTTCACGGTATTCTCTTATGATTTTTTTTTCAGGGTCTGTGGTAATGACCCCCCTGTTATTCCTGATTTTATTGATTTGCATTCTCTCTTTCTTTTTCTTTGTCAGCCTTGCTAGTGGCCCATCGATTTTATTGATTTTCTCAAAGAACCAACTTTTGGGTTTTATTGATTCTTTCTATTGTTCTCCTATTTATTTAACTCTGCTTTAATCTTTGTTATTTCTCTTCTTCTATTTGCTTTGTGGTAGTTTGTTATTCTTTCTCAAGTTCCTCCAGGTGCACAGTTAAGTCCTCAATTTTTGCCCTTTCTTCTTTTTTAATATAGGCATTTAGTACAATAAATTTACCTCTCAGGATAGCATTATTGCATACCATGAGTTCTGATACGTCATATTCTCATTTTCATTCATCTCCAGATAGCTACTGATTTCTCTGGCAATTTCTTCTTTGACCCACTGGTTGTTTAAGAATGTGTTATTAACTCCATATATTTGTGAAAGTTCTTGTTCTTTGGTTATTGATTTCCAGCTTCACTCCATTGTGATCAGAGAAAGTGCTTTGGTGAATTTCGATGTTTTTAAATTGATAAAGATCTATTTTTTTTAAAAGACCTGTTTTATGCCCCAGCATATGATCTATCCTGGAGAATGTTTCATGAGTGCTAGAGAAGAATGTATACCCTGGTGTTTTGGAGTGTAACGACCTGTATATGTCTGTTAGGTCTAACTCATTTATCAAATTGTTTAAGTTCTCTATTTCTTTGTTGATCCTCTGTCTGACTGTTCTGTCTTTACAGGAGAGTGGTGTACTGAAGACTCTCACTATTATTGTTGAGACATCTGTTGCTCCCTTCAGTTCTGCCAATGTCTGTCTCATGTACTTTGGAGCTCCTTGATTGGGAGCATAGTCAATTATGATTGTTATTTCTTCTTGGATAATTGTCCTTTTTACTAATATATAGTGTCCTTCTTTGTCTGTTATGATGCTTTTACATTTGAAGTCTATTTTGTCTGATATTAGCATAGCTACTCCTGCTTTCTTTTGGTTATACTTGTGTGGAACATCTTTTTCCATCCTTTCACTTTCAACCTATTTATATCTTTGTATCTAAGATAAATCTCTTGTAAGCAGCGTATAGCTGGATTCTATTTCTGTATCTTTTAATTGGTAAGTTTAGTCTGTTAACATTCAAAATTATTACTGTAAAGGAATTTCTTGAATCCACCATCTCATCTTTTGGATTTTATTTGTCAGATCTATATGTTCTTTTCCTTCTTTCTCTTTTTATCCTTCAGGTTACTCTTACTAGTACTCTTCAGTTCTGTGCCCTCCTCCAGATTTTGTCTCATGTCTTTTTTTTTTCAGCCAGCAGAACTCCCTTTAGTATTTCTTGTAGAGCTGGTCTCTTGTTGACATATTCTCTCAGCCTTTGTTTGTCTGTGAAAATTTTAATTTCTCCTTCAGTTTTGAAGGACAATTTGACTAGTATTCTTGGCTGGAAATCTTTCTCTTTCAGGATCTTAAATATATCATACCACTGTCTTCTTGCCTCCACAGTGTCAGCTGAGTAGTCCGAACTCAGTCTTATGTGGTTTCCCTTATATACAGTAGATTGTTTTTCTCTTGCTGCTTTCAGGATTTTCTGCTTCTCTTCAAAATTTGAAAGACTAATTAGTTTATGTCTTGGGGAAGACCTATTTGGATTTATTTTATTTGGAGTTCGTTGGGCTTCTTTGATTGGCATATTTATGTCTTTTATAAAGGTTGGAAAATTTTCCCCTATTATATCCTCCACTAATCTTCCTGTTTAGTCTTCTCGTCTCCTTCTGGGACACCAATGATTCTTATATTTGTGCGCTTTGATTTTTCCACCTTTTCCCTGATATCCAATACAAATTTCCATCTTTTTGGCCATTTGCTGTTTTATGTGTTCAAAAATCAGTTATCCTGCCCTCTAGTTTGCTTATTCTTTCTTCTGCCTTTCCAAACCTACTGTTGTGTGTCTTTAGGTTAATTTTTATTTGGTCTACAGCATTTTTAATCTCTGCAATATCTGCTAGTTTTCTACTTATTCTTTCAAATTCTTCTTTATGCTCTTCTAGTGTATTCTTGATCTCCTATGTCATTAGCGATCCATTGATTTTATTTAGTAAAGTTAAATGAACATCTTTGATTAGTTGTTCCAAAGTCTATGTCTATTCTGGTATTTCAATTTGGTCATTAGACCGGGCTATATCTGTCTGCATCTTCATATGGTTAGTGATCTTCTGTTTTCTTCGTGGCATGTAAATATGTTAATAGGGTTACTTTACATGTTGATTTCCTTCAGTAGTCTAAAGCTCTGTATTTGCAGGAGGAGGGTGAAGCAGGATGCAAGGCATAAGGAGGGGCACAACCGCGCAGTGACGGTTGCAGTGCAGGTATATGCAGGGGGCGGGGAATATACGCTGGTGCCTGTGAGCATGGGGTGCAGGTCACAGTGTTGTGGCCGTACAGTGCAGGAACCATGGGGGTGAAGTGCAGCTTAAGCAGACCTTGGAACACAGGAGCAGGGTATGGTGTGGGGGACACAGAGGTAGGGTGCAGCAGGAGGCGGATGGGGGTGGCTGAGCATATGCACGGGGGCTAGTATATGGGCAGGATGCAGGGGGGCACCTGAAGCGTGTGGGTTGTGGGTGTCAGGGTGTGGAGAACAGGGCACAGAAGTCGGGACACAGGGAGGCTAGGATGCGGGTGTGCCCTTGCACAGGGGGAGGGGTCCAGGGGGGCCGAGATGCAGATGCACAAGTGTGTAGAAGCAGGGCCGTGGAGTTTGCAGGACATTTATCAGGTGGGTGATGATGGGTGTGATCTGTAGATGCAAAGGTGGGGTAGTGTAGGGGTGTCTGCTAGTGCAGGAAGGAGGCTATGTGGCATAGGTGTGGGAGAAGGACACTTGTGCTGTGGGGTGGAGCAAGGGTGGGCATGTGTGTGGGGCAAGGGGGAGTGGGGTGCCGGGTTCGAGAGGTCAGTGCACAGTTACATGGGTGCCCAGCAGGGAGGATGTGGCTGTGCCAGTGTGTGGATCTGTGGGGCAGGTCCCTGGTATGCGTGTGTGCAGAACTCAGGGGCAGCAGGGTGTGACTATGCCTATGTGGGCTGGGGGCAGGTGTGGCCCAGATCTGCAGGTCAGCACTTACCCAGAGCTGAGGAGACATGGCATGAGAGGGCGTATGTACATACACACATCTGGGGTCCAGATGCTGAAATGCACGTCTACAGAGTATAAGGCGGGGTCAGGTGGGGGTGAGCTACTCTATGGGTGGGTGTGGGTGTGGTCCAGGTATGAAGATCAGCACCTGTAGCCCAGATGTGCAGGTCACCACCTGCAGGGGACAGGGAGAGGGAGTCGAGGGGCTAGGCAGGTACGTGTGTCTCAGGAGGTGCGAGGTGAGACTGTGCGTATACGCAGGTGCAGTGGGTCGGGCTGGGACAAGTTTTGTACATGCAGGGGCAGGGATGTGCGGGTAAGGGGTCAAGGTGGGGGCACTTGTAGTGCTGTGGTGAGGTGGGTGACAGGGTTCAAGTGTGTGGGGTGTGGGAGGAATCACAGGTAGTAGGGCGGGGGTGACGTGCATGAGGGTAGCATGTTCAAGGAATGCACCTTGGCTTACTTCTCCTAGTCCCCATTCTCCCTGTTCATGCATTCCTGATGGCTCCGGGCCTCTGTCTGGAAATGGATGCACTAGGCTGTTTGCACTAGCTGGCTAGTCTCCGATCCTCTGCATCTCAATTATTCTGCTTTTTCAACCAGGTCCTCCCTATATGGTGTCATCCCACTTACACTTACACCCTGGAATCACTCTCCTGGTCTTTTTTCTGTCCCTTCTATGGATGTTCTTTGGAGCAGGGGTAAAGCTCAACCAAAGTCCTGCCAATAGTTTTGGTTTTTTAAATTTTTCCAAAGCATAATTAATTGAACATATTTCAGAGCTGCCTGTCGATAGTTTTTAATTATCCACCCAACATACTCTGGAATGTATCCAGGTATAACATAAAGCTATACAGAATTGCAAGACCTTGTTCCCAATTCTAGGCTCCGTGTGTTTAGGTTGTTTAAGTGAACTGGCCTGGCCAGACAGGTTAAGTTAGATTGTATGCTACAATAAATAGAGGCTTTGAAAAAATATACCTCTCTTTCTTTGGTCTTATATAGTAGGTGAAGTTCTAAAATACAAACAATATCATCCTTCACCCTGTATTCTGATTTACTATAGTCCCAACCAGATTGGCTTCGTTCTTATCTCTAATTGAACAGGCAATGGATTCTGAGACTGCACCAAAACGCACAAGCAAGAAAAGTAAAAATAGATAAATCGGGCTTCATGAAATTTAAAAATTTTTATGCATCAAAGTACATTATCATGGAAATGAAAAGAAAACTAACAGAAGGAAGAAAATTTGGAAATCATATACCTGATAAGGGTTTAGTATCCAAAATAAATAAAGAACCCTTACAATTCACCAACAAAAAACAAAAAAATCCAAACAACCCAATTAAATGGGCAAAAGAATTGAACAGATATTTTCCAAAGATGATATACAAATGACCAATAAGCACATGAAAAGATACTCAACATCATTTGCCATTAGGGAACTGCAGAGCAAAACCACAATGAGATACTACCTAACACTCACTAGCATTATTAAGAAAAATAGAAAATTACAAGTGCTGAAAAGGATATGAAGAAATAAGAAACCTAATAAATTGTCAGTGGGAATGTAAAATGGGCAGCTACTGAGGAAAACAGTTTGGCAGTTCCTCAAAAAGTTAAACATAGAACTACCTTTCACTTCTAGGTATATACTGAAAAGAATTGAAAGCAGGGACTCAGATATTTGTACATCAGTGTTCATAGCAGTATTGTTTACAATTGCAAAATGGTAGAAGTAATTTAAGTGTCCATAACAAATGAATGGATTAATAAATGTATACACAACAATGGAATATTAATAAGCTGTAAAAAGGATAGCAACAACATTGTGAACGTGATTAATCCTACCTATCGGTATGCTTGGGATTGGTTGAAGTGGGATATTTTATGTTGTATATACATTTACACAATTTTGAAAAAGATAATAAGAGAGACTAAAGAGACAATAACAATTAAATCCAACACATGACCAGGACTGAAGCTAATAATGGAGGAGAAAATGTCCAAAAGGACATTATTGGAACAATTAAAAACAATGGGAAAAAAATGGAATGCAATCTGTATGGCTTATATCACTGTTAAATTTCTTGAATCTCATAATTGTACTTGAGGTTACATAAATGAATAACCTTGCTCTTAGGATATATACATATAAGTATTAATTGCTCAACTTACTCTCACAAGTTTAGAAAATACATACATACACAGAATGATGTATCAAATGTGGCTAAATGTTAAAAGCTGTGAAATATAGGTATCTGGGAAGGGGCTATAATGTAGCTTTCTGTATTGGTTTTGTATTATTTTTGCAACCATATTTGAAAATGAAATGCTTTGAAAAATAATAATAAAAGAAAATAAAGCTTACCGGGCTGGACAAGTGGCTTTGTAGAGCTGACATGACCTGCTTTCCTGCTCAGTGATTTTTTTTAACTGGAAACCTTTTCTCCTTGGCCCATATTGACACTCCATTACCACGGCTCTGCTCCCTGTGGGTGAAGACCAACTATTGATATTAATTCAAGTGTCTATCTGTTCCAGATACTATAGTAAACTAATTTGGCAGCCATGTCAAAACCTCCACATTCGATTACACTGCTTTAAGGAAAGAAAACATCAGTAAATCTTATTAAGAGGTACAAAAACATAAATTTAAACATTTATCATAAGAAATGCAAATCAAAAGCACAATAGATACAACTTGACTAGAATGGTTATTATTTAAAAATAACCCACTAGAATGGTTATTATTTAAAAATAACCCAAAATAACAAGTCTGGTGAGGATGTGGAGAGATAGGATCCGTCATACATTGCTGATGGGGACGTAGACCATTGTGGAAATCAGTTCAGCATTTCCTCAAAAAGTTCAACATACAACTAGTGTACTTGAGCTTACATTAGTGAATAACCTTGACCCAGCAATTACACTTTTAGGTATATACCCAAAAGAATTGAAAGCAAGGACTCAAACAGATATCTGTACACCAATGTTCACAGTAGTATTATTCACAATGGATGAAAGATGGAAGCAACCCAAACGTCCATTTGTAGAGAAATGAATAAACAAAATGTGACACAGATATAAAATGGACTATAATTCAGCCATAAAAAGGAACAATCATCTGATATATACCACTATATCGATGAACCTTGAAGACATTAGGTTGAGTTAAATAAGCCAGACATAAAGGGACAGATATTTTATCGTTCCACTATACAAAATAGCTAGAATATGCAAAAGTATAAAGACAAAAAATAGATGCAGGATACTAGGGGCAGCAGGGAAAGGGAAGGGGGAGTAAAGGCATGATGGATGCAGGGTTGCTTTGGGGTGATGGATGGTGATGAAGGTAGAATAACATTGTGAATATAATTGATCCAACTGAATGATATGCTTAAAGTGGTTGTGATGGGGAAGTTTATTTTGCATATATGTTTGTAGAATTTAAAAGGAAAAAAGAGCAAATAAAAAGTTAATGACAACTATATACAATACATGAATGTGGACTGGATGTACTAATGGAGGAGAAAAGGCCCAAAGGAATATCATTGGGATATATTAAAAAATTGAAATATAGACTGTAAACTTTATATCAATGTTAAAGCTCTTGAACTTGGTAACTGTACTTAAAGATGGTTACATAAATGAATACCCTTGTTTTTAGGAAATGTACACAGAAATATTATGCATTCAAGAAGCATGATGCATGCAATCTGCTCTCAAATGTTTAGAAAACTGATAGATACATAGCAAGATAGAGAGAAAGCCATGTATTGAAAGACTGATGGATGGATGGAGTGGTGGAATGAATAATAGCAAAATGTGAAATTGGTGGATCTGAGTACTTGGTGGTTGTGGGGTTGTTGGAGTTCTCTGTATTAGTTTTGTATTATTTTTACAACTGTCCTTCATGTTTGAAATTATTTTGAAAAAAAAAGTTTAAAGAGAGAAAGTCAAATCTGCATCTCATCAAGCCTCTAGATCTTAAAGTTTACAGGAAATACAGGGAATAAAAATACTAAATTACACTACTGAATAAAATCCCAAATATGGCAAACTCTGAAGAACAAACTACTTGGTGTCTTCAACAAAAAAATGGGGGGACCTGCATGGGACATGACTCCCAGGAATGTAAATCTCCCTGGCAACGTGGGGCATGACTCCCGGGGATGAACTTGCACCTGGCATTATGAGATTTAGAATGTCTTCTTGACCAAAAGAGGGAAGAAAGAAATAAGACAAAGTTTCAGAGGTTGAGGGGTTTCAAATAGAGTCAAGAGGTCATTATGGAAGCTATTCTTATATATTACATAGATATTCTTTTCAGTTTTTCGTGTATTGGATTAGCTGAAGGGAAATGCCTAAAACTGCTGAACTGTAACCCAGGGGTAGCCTTGATTCTTGAAGATAATTGTAAAAAGATATAGCTTTTACAGTGTGACCGTGTGATTGTGAAAACCTTGTGACTGACACTCCCTTTATTCAGTGTATGGACAGATGAGTAAGAAAATAAAGACAAAAAAATGGGGGGAAAGGAAGGAGAAATCTTCCAGTGAAAAGAATTTTAAAGACATGCACACCAAATACAAATATTTGGATTCTAATTTGAACAAACCTATGGGAAAAAAACAACTATGAGATTAGTGGAGAAAGATAAACATTGACTGGACATTTTTTAACATTGAGTATCTCTAATTCTTTCAAAGTGTGATAATGGGATTGTCATTGTTTATCATCTATCATTGTATGTATGTATGTATGTTTATACATGTATAGAGAGTCTTTATCTTTTAGAGATATATACTTTAATAATTAAAGATGAAATGATATGATTCCTGGGATTTGCTTTAAGATAATCTGTGGGGTGGGGAATGAGACTGGGTAGGGATACAGATGAAATAAATTCACCTTATGCTGTTAAGTGTTAAAGTTGAATGATGGATACATGGGGTCATGGAGTTTCATAAATTATTGTCTTTTGGATCAAATGGTCTCCTGCATGGAAGGTGAGCTATAACAAAGATTTTTTAAAGTCTGACAATGCTATGTCATGGAGTGGATGCAGGGATGGAGAATTTTCATATATTGCTGAGTGAAAATCAGTGCAGGTCCTCAACCCCTCATATACAGTTCTGAAATCTAAAATGCTCTGAAAACAAAATTTTTTGTAACTCTAGTGGCTGCTAAATCTGACCCGAACTGTTTGACATTACTTATATTCCTTATTTATTCCTCTTATAAAATATTACTGTTTGATTATGGGATACTGTCTATAGAATACTTGCTAGGAGTATTCTATAATATTACCATACTAACTTTCAAAACCTCCCTCCAGATTCTGAATCCTGAAATATACAACTGGTCCAAAAAATTTAAGAGAAGGGATTCTAGACCTTGTAATCACTTTAGAGAGAAATTTGAGATTATCTTGTAAAGTTGAAAGGGGCATACTTCACAAGTTAGCAATTCCATTTTAAGGCATAAACTCACTAAGCCTTTTCATTATAAGTGGTCTTCAAGGTTTAACTATAGTACTCTTTGTAATAGCGAAAAGTTGAAAAAAACCTAATAGAAAAATAATTGTGACTTGGGTATATGCTGGAATATTATATAGTAGATAAACTGAATTAAGTAGATCTATAAATAGTTCTATCTATGGATAGATCTCAAAAATAATAATGATCATAAAAATTGCAAAACAATAAAATATGTTGTTGTGAATATAAACATGTATAATAAAGTCTGAAAACAGACTGGAAAGATACATATCAAATCCATGTGGTGATTGCCTGTGAAGAGGTAAGAAGGAGATAGAACAGGGGAAGGGAAAAAGAGGACTTCAGGACTTCAATTACTTTTAATGTTATGTGTCTTTTTTAATGGTATATAGAGTATCTGAAGCAAAAATGATAAAATGTGGTCATTTGTTAATTCTAGGTGTTTCATTATACAGTATTGTACTCTAAACTTTTTCAGATTTCTTAAACTTCTCAAAACAAGAAAAGGAAATTATGGTTCATCTTTCTGGAATATTATGCTTAAGAGAATATCTGGGAAGAGATAATTTATATTTAAAAAATTTAAAATACTTAAAGCAAACAGATGTATAGCATGAGGGAGTAAAATGCAAAGTTAGCATCACTTTTATTTTGAAAGAAGAGAAATCCAAGAACTTTCCTAATAGCGGTTGGCTGCTTTTTTCCATACCTGTGCTCTCTCTCACTTCACTTGCAGCCTTATGTCCATAGTCATACCACACTGTTTTTAGGGGTATAAGTTGTAGTTTGAGAACCAGTGGGCTACATGATAATCAGAATTCTTTCCAGCTTTAAAATTCTTAAGTTCTCATCTATTCCTTGGGAAAAAAATCTAACACACATACACACAGGCATGTAATTGATTGTAGGAGATAAAGGTTATGAAAACTGATTTTTCACATAAGGACTACCTATTTGGTAAGAATACCACAGAAATGGATGTTGTGTCCTCATTTAGAGGTATATGATGTATATTTGTCCCCTTATTGATTCTGTTAATTTTGATCAGTTGATTAAGGTGGTATGTATCTACCAAGTTTATCCAGGGTAAAGTTATTATTTTTCCCTCTGTAATTTATAAATATCTTGTGAGGAGATACTTTGAGACTATATAATTATCTCGTTTCTCACCAAACTTTTTGTCACTAATTTTAGCATTTATTAATTGGAATTCTACTATAAGAAAGAGCCTTCCCTTCTTCCCAAAAATGTAAATATTTGAGGGAACACAGAGGGTGTATAAAAAATTCATTCATTTTGAGAAATAACTGCATATTGTAACAGTAAAACCCTAGCCCTCTGGGAGTTGTAATGTATTGTAGTGGGCCCTTAACTGCTTAGAGAAGCAGCTCATTAAATACTGGAAATAGTTCTTTTCCCTCCAAAGCCAAGTATACTGCCACTTTTCGTACAAAAGAACTGCGATTCCTAAATGAACCCATTTAAATAGCCTTTACTATCAAATGTTCTTGCCATTTGTTAAAACAGCTAAGGTTCACAACTGATCCTGCAAGGGTATGAAATAAAGGTATGAAGTTCCTGCAGTCCTGGACTTTATTCTTGTTTGGTTTAAGCAAACAAGAGGGTAACGAGATGCACTGCTTCCTGTACAGGGAAAATTAGTTTAGGAATGAAGGAGCTCCTTTGAAATACATGATTAAGAATAGTTACAAGAATATATTGGCCTTACAAAGCACCAACTGCTACACTATTTTTTTCAGTTACCTCATTTATTCTAACAATTCAACGGGTGATGAAATAATTCTTACTTTTATAAACAAAGAACCCTAGGTTTGAAGAGATTAAAATAACATTTACAAGGCCTCAAAGCTATATTAAGTGGCAAAGCCAGGTATGTGAACCTAGGTTCACCTAATAGTGTACATTCACTAATTCATACTACTAAATCATAATGACAAATCAAGTTTATCATTTCACATCATAATAGATATTAGAATTTTTCAGACTGGGGAATCAATAAAATGATAACTGGGAAATGATAAATGACTCAGCGGTTTGATCATAATGGCAAGTCTGGCTTACATCTGAATTTCAATAGTTCTTATAAACTATGAGCATTAATTATAGCCCCAGCTCGCCAAGTGTTTAACTAGGAATCTATACTGATGAAACCTGAACAGAAGGGGTTACATTGATTTTATCTTCCCCAAAACGTTTCTCATTACTCTCAGAGGTCCAGGATGAGGCTGTAACTCTTCCAGCTGAATAAGTATACTGCAGTCTTGAACTAAATTACTTATCTTCAGGTTCTTTGGTATCTGGCTAGTCCAAGGGTGGATCTCTGGAAATTTCTTGAAACTCTATTGCCTTAGTAAGCACTAGTCCAGTGTTTAAGAAAACTGTTTACAACACACCTGGTGCTTGAGAAGTCTACGGGAAATACAAGAACTTTGTACAATGACTCCAGATTCTATACAGTAACCACATAGTTAAAAACTAAATAAAATGGACACAAATTTGTCTTACAAGGCAAATTAAAGAGAGGAAGAGAGAATATCTGGATTAGACAAAAAAAAGAGAGCAAATATATCTATTTAAAAAATAAAACTTCTCCATTATTTAAATTTTATTAAATAGGTCTTTTGGGAATTCCCATATTTTATTTTCAATTTATCAGTATAATAATTATAATAATAACCTAAAGGAAGCATTATATATTTATTTACTCTGATACATTAAAATGTAATTTTACAACATAAAATAGTTGGTTATATTTACTATAAAAATTTCTTTTAGTCTAATATGTATTTTCATCTATTAATACTCAACTGTCATCTACCAAAATGAAAAAGTATAACCTTAGAAAATACACACATTCACAATTGACTATGGCTACAGCTGAACCACTTTAATTATTTTAAAAGTACCTGCGTTGACAAATGGGATTCCATCATATGGGACATACTGGGATTTCCACATCAAACGTGTAGCAGGTTTAGATGGGCTTGGAGACTGGCGGGTGCCCCAAACACTCTGAGTTTGCTGCTTGTGAAATGTTAGGACACTTTCTAATTCAGTTTCACTTACACAGTAGCCACGGTATGAATCTCCAATTCTCTGCATTTGGTAAAAGTTAAATAACAAAATTATTAGCAAATAGGACTGCTGTTGCATTGTACAATAAATTTAATGAGATACTTGTCCAAGAGGAAAGACTCATCAGCTTTCACAAGAGAATGCCACGCCTTCCCTCAGATCAACCAAGGTCTATTATAACCAGTGAGTCCAATCTAAATTCAATCAGCATCATCAAAAAGCCGTTTTACAGATATTTGGTAGAGAACATAATGCCAAACTGACTGTGAGGATAGCTTGAAGAACATATAGTAAATCTCTTCTTCCTTATATTTAAAATTCTATCCCTGGATCAATCCAGATCAGCATAAAGCTAGCCACAAAGTACTGGGTCCCTGTGGTATTTCTTTTACTTAAATTGATTTGATATGATGTCATCAGTTTATTTGAAGCTCTACAGAAGGAAGAAAATTATATCTCCTATAAATTTGTTCTCGAAGAAGTTGCTCATCATATAAATATTCTCTACAAAGATGATCTTTTTTTGAGAGAAACTGCTTGGCCTTAGTATCAAAAATAATTACTGACTTGATTTTATCTTATGGAAATTATAATAATTGATTTTATCTAATGGGTACAGAATTTAGTAACTAAATAGGTTCCCTCTTCCAAATGCAGCTAAATAGATTATGAACAAGTATGTGTATGTATATATAGATAGATAGTAGATACACACACACATCTAGTTCCTTAAGATATGCATTTTTTTTTGCTTTTTAACAACTTTATTGAGGTACAATTTACATACCATAAAAGTCATTCATTTTTACATTTACAATTCAGTGATTCTTAGTAAATTTACAGAGTTGTGCACAATTTCAGAACATTTCTTTTACCCCCAAAAGATCATGGTGCTCATTTGCGGTCACTGATCTGTGATCTTTTGATAAAAAATTCAATGGATACTTTTTCAATACTCAACTTACTTAACTGCTATGATGTATTTGACACAGCCGACCATGTCTTTCCTTTTAAAATATTCTCTTTTGTTGGCTTTCTTGTTGCTACTCTCTCTCTTAGCTTACGTCCTACTTCTCTGCTATTTCTTCCCTGATTACTTTCTCTGCCAGATTTTAAACATTGCTGTTTTGGAGGGTTCTGTCCCGACCTTCTCCATCTACAGTCTACTTGGTTTATCACATCCATCCGTACGGCTATGATTGCCAGCTGAAGACTACCAAATCTCTTATTTCCAACTCAGTTTGTCACAAGCTTCAGTTTTATTGGTAAGATACAGCAGTAAAAATACTTATTATCATCAACAGTGGCTCTTCTTTTGGGCTTTGGTAATAAGATATGCATTTTCTTACTTCCATTTTATGCTCCTATTCTTGTTTATCTTTATTCTTTAGTCCCCACTTTTAATTTCCACCTTGCTAATGTATTTTATATTTCTGTGTAAGCTGTCTTAAATTCTTTCTGAAACAAGGCTAAGTATAAATAAATTGATATTGTCTACCCACTACCATTTGAATATTCCTGTACTAGAGGAGAAGCTTTTGCTATACCAGAAGAGAAAATTCCTTACCTCTTATCTCCTACAGTGAAATGCATGAAGACCTATAATTGACTTGGTATATTTTCATCTCTCAGAAAGAATAAGAATACAGATCTTGCTCATTAGATTAAATATTTCATTTTGGAACAAAATAAGGTATGACTGTACTTTTGGCTATAATATAAAGAGATAATCTGATGCCAAGCAACACATTATCAACAATTTCCCTTAATAATAGTAATGGTGAAAAGCAATGAAAATACTTATATTTATAAATTTTTCTTCTAGTCTATGTACGTCTTCATCAAAATTTCCTATGAATACAGGCAGCGATATAAGGTCTAGTAGCAATTACTTTTATATAAATAAATAAAATGAAGAGAATACATGATGATGTAGTAGAAGGGAAAAATTCATAGATAGGTATATTATAATCAAGCCTATATCAGGAGATAAATGTTTAATATAGTATTAAAATTTGTCAAATTAATCCACTTTGGTCAAACTGGATAATGCCTATAGAAAAATATCATTAAATGCAACTTCAAAAAATAAAAAGGTTGACTAAACAATATTATAAAGCAAAGTGCAAAAAAATTTTCTTCAGTCATTAACCAAAGATGTTTTTCAATACTGAACCTGCTTGGTGGAAGAGAAAGAATCCTTCCAGGAAGTTATTCAGTCTGTTGGACAGTTTTAACTAGTTTGTTATAAGATGTGTGACTTTTGGTAAGTCACACAGTACAGCACTATCTGTCAAATAAGGTAACTAGGCCACATGACGGCTAATGCTCTAACGTCCTTAGCATTTTGTGAAGTTTTTAATAATGATATTTATAACTCTCTAAAACAGTCACAGCAGTAACTTTACGAGGCCACTGAAAAACTATGACTGTTGGGGGAAGATCTTACAATAAATATATTACACTACTTAGAAAAGGAACAACAGTGATGGTGTCCTAACAAATACATCACACCATAAGTCTCTTTATTATTGGCAATTTTCTCAAAATATTAAAACTGAAGGAATGTTTTAACTGCCCACATTTCAAGATTTGTTTAAAACAATGAAACATTTTAACAACTAGACATTACTGTGATTAAATATAGAGGTATAAGGCATGATCCCTTCCCTCAAAAATTGTATAGACTAATTGCTATGTAACAATAAACAACTCAAGCAAGTAAATAATTAAGAATGGTAATGACAATCAATACCAAAGGAACTTAAAAAGACAAACAGATAAAAACTAAAATAATCATCAGATTATTTAAAGAAAAGATATATAGAACTTGCATTGGGATTTGAAGAATAGTTAGAAATAGAAGAAAAATAACATATTAGGAAATGGAAATAAAAATGGATGGAGACAGGGTGAATGGGTGGTTCAGTGATAGAATGTTCACCTTACATGCATGAGACCTGGGTTCGATTCCCAGACCGTGCACCCAAAAAAAAGGATGAAGGCAGAGCTGAAGGAAAAGTCTTATGTGTTTATGGAAAGTATGAAGACTAAGCTAACAGTATGAAATATGAGTTGAAGTCAAGAAGGAAATAAAATAGGATAAGTTAGGGTGAGATCAGACTATGGAAGACCTTGAAAGAAGGGCTGAATGATGTGGTAAAAATAACACTGAACTTTTGGGGCAGTGAGGGAAAAAAATGAAAACAATGTTTAAAGGCAAGAAGTTATAAAAACTACACAGAAAGGACCCAAAATTGAAGAGTTAAAGAGATAAAGGGGAAGACTAATACTATAATCAAGATAAGGGTGTGTGGAAGAAGGAGCAAAAAGAGATTATGTTCAAGGAAAAACTAACAGAATCAGGTGACTACCTGAATGTGAAATAGGAAGAAATTAGTCTAAAAATTTTGTGTTTGGTAAGAAAGTGATATTTGCCAACACAGAGAGATTATGTTCAAGGAAAAACTAACAGAATCAGGTGACTACCTGAATGTGAAATAGGAAGAAATTAGTCTAAAAATTTTGTGTTTGGTAAGAAAGTGATATTTGCCAACATAGAGAGAAGGAATTTAGGAGGCAGAAGAGTTGTGTGGTATGGTAGATAATAATAGTGAAATTGAGGTGAAATCCAAGTGAAACTTCAAGTAAATAGGTGGAGACCTGGGAAAGACGAAGGATAGAATTAAAGAACTGGTGATAAAGATTAAGGAATCACTTTTATAAAAATTAGAGTTGAAAATAAAAGAGATAAACTCTCCAAAGGATAAGATGTAGAGAAATAAGACAAGGTCAAACAGTGAACCTTGAAGAATTTCTACTGAGAAAATAAGAAGTAAGCGCAAGCAAAGAAAGAGAAAGAATGATCATGAAATAAAAAGTAAAGAAACATGGTAATTAAGTTTCATGGAAGACAAGGGAAGAGAGTTGCAAGAGAAGAAATGATACTGAAATGTGTTTGTTAGGGATTTATATGATCTTGGCTTTTAACAGAGGTTAAAGTCTATAAGAAATTTTTAAAATAGAGGAGATCAGATTTAGCATAAACACAAAAAATATTAAAGATACATGTTGGTTGTACTCAAAAGTGTACATTTTGGGATGAAGCATGGTCACAACCAGTTAAGTGAATCTAAATAAGGGTTACTTTTAACTCACCTCACAGCTTCTAAGACGGCAGGCCCATATAGGTGTGTTAGAAGAAAGTGGTTGGAGTGGAGCCATAAAAGGTTCTTCAAGTATTCTGGGATGGAGAGGAATATATGTGTATGTATATACATATATTACAAGTACTAGACACAGAATAAAGCATGCAATTGCTTTATTCCCTGAGCAAGTGTCTAAGATAATGTATTATAGTAATCAATAAGAAATTTTAATAAAATAATTATAGATTCATTTAAAGTGTGTGTTAATTATATTTTAAAATCATCACTATCTTATTAGCTGCTAAATCAAAGCCTGAGTTTGTTCTTTCAAGTATATGCAGTTCCAACAAATTCAAGTATTTTCTTTCTCTCTCTCAAAGCTTATTCTTGTTCTTCTCATTATATAATTATTTTCCATTTATCAAAATGAGCTAAACATCTTCTGATGACTTGTTAAAAGTAACATGATAAAATGTTCAAGTTCTGAGATTAAATGTCATAAATATTATCTTAAAATACCTTCACAGAATAATGAAAAGAATAAAAATAATACACAAACCAGGTACATATTTCCTCAAATTATGATTGACAGTGTCATGACTATTTGGGGGTGTATTTAATAATCTATTTAAATTTTATCTGGACAAATAAAAATAATACACAAACCAGGTACTTATTTCCTCAAATTATGACTGACAGTGTCATGATTATTTTGGGGTATATTTAGTAATCTATTTGAATTTTATCTGGACAAATAACAACTGAAATAAAAGTTTGTAAAATACTTGAGCACATCGCATTTGAGTACAGTATATGTAAAGGTATATGAGAAGAGAGTTTCTATAATAGTTCTAAGTAGATTAGTTCAATGTCATTATAGTTTTGAAGGAACTGTACCCTGAGTTTTTCAAACTGATGTACTTAAAATAGAACTTTTAAATACAAGCGAGGGCATAAGGATAAAGATTTCGGTTTGTGTTTCAATAAATAGTTTACCATCTAAAGCTTTGCTTTTTAATTAAGGGGTAAAAAAGGTTCGAGGTAGCTTAGATCCTTAATGATTGCGGGATGAATTTTTACTCTTAAAATCCTGTGCATTTTATTAGGTTTATCTTCACTCTTGCCCAAAACAAAAGGGAAGGTGTAACCCTGAGGGATTTAATTATTTTGCGTTTTTGGCCATGAATGGGAATGGGATGGGTATCTAAATAGTTTTTAAAAAAGAAAAAAAAATCACACATATATTTCTACTATTCTATATGATCTTACTTAATACTAGTTTCTCTCTAATAAGGCATACCAGAACCTCAAGGTACTATGCTATGGATTCATATGTATTATACCTGTTATTGGTGATGAATTTTCATCAGATGCTTGGCACAGCTGCCATGATTAAGATATGCTTTTTAAGGAACAAATATCATTCAATACATTAAATTGTTTTACTTAAGAGTCTAATCTGGGAAGTTTTCAAATCATACTATTAGTGTGTAATCTAAGCACTTTCAAATGTATCCCTGAACAATTCTAGAACAATATTTGCTTGTATTCCTGTCATAGAATGGGTTTTGTAATCTTTCAGATAAATGAAAATTCATTAAAAAAAAGTTTGTAAAATACATTTTGAACACTTTATCAGAGAAGAATTAAATGTATAAAAATATGATGAAACCATTACAAATTTTAAGAACTAGAATGGATATTTCTTTATTCTAAAAACTCAATATCAAATGTCTTCAGATTCCTTCAAAAGACAACAGGCAAGTGGCACTGAGAATAGTAACACATTGGTCAGTTATAGCTTTTAGAATAGCCTTTCTGTTGCCTAAGACGACATTAAAGTAATTAAAGGTGTATTCGATGAAACTCTATTATATTTCCTAAATTTCTGATCTTTTCTATACTCAGCCAGCTATAGAGGTGTTACTTTAATAAAAGATTTTCATGGTGCTATCAAAAGATGAGCCCCCCTTTTCCCAGTAACTCACCTAGTCACTGTCTTTTTGGGAAATGTTCCGGATGCTTGTGGATGAAGAGTGCAACTACTGGTATTGTCTGCTAGACCATCCACACCTACAGTTGGTAAGTTTCCATCACTGGATTTCTCTTCAGGACCATCTTAATAACAATAAGAGGGAGAAAACAATCTCAGTATCTTGAATAACAAGAGAACATGCCTAAC
Source organism: Tamandua tetradactyla (assembly GCF_023851605.1). Taxonomy (NCBI): domain Eukaryota; kingdom Metazoa; phylum Chordata; class Mammalia; order Pilosa; family Myrmecophagidae; genus Tamandua; species Tamandua tetradactyla. The sequence goes on along the minus strand of NC_135329.1, from coordinate 177,777,339 downwards.
CAGAATTTACATAATTTTTAATAGGAAAGGGAAGAATTGCTCTGAGGCTAAAAATAATGAACTCATAATGCTTGTCCAGAACTTCCTGATAAACTTCCTTACTTTCAGATTATAATTCAGACTACTGCAATTTTGTAATTAAGTTTTTGAAGCCTAAATTGAATAGGTGGGATGTTAAACTAGTAGAAATAATTGTTATATTAAGAGTTTCAGAATATAATACAACAATGTACAACTAAGATTTTTTTGTTTATGTACCATGTTTACGATGTTTTTTCTTAAGTTTTAATGACTGTTAACATAGACCAAAAATCATAGCACTACAGTAAAAATATCTACCCTAAGCCATTAGTAGTCAGAGAGCCACAAAACAGAATAGAAACAAGAGGCTTAACTAGATGGAAAAGGAAGGGAAGGAAAATGAAAAGAAAAGGTAAGTCACCAAAGAAAGAAAAAAATATACATAAAAAAAAGGAAGAGCATGAGTCTCTTTTCTGAATCAAAAAGAACAAAGGAGAGGAAGAGAGCTAAGAGGAAGAAAAGAATAGTTAAAAAAACATAATGAATCACATGGTTAACAAAAATATTGATAAAACTACAAACATAAAAACTTCTCCAGTAGCTATTAGCATTATATTCTTGTTATTGCTGTTGTTATGATTACTGTTGTTATAATTAAGAATAATTCATTTTATGCTCACTGGTCCTTTGGGAGGAAGCAGGAGTCAACCAGCTTCTTTGAATTCCAAAAGGAAATAGCTACCTAGGGCAGGAGTTGAAAAATAACTTAAAATTTACTTGGGCCAAGAAATGATTTCTAATTATTAAATTTACAATCTTACCTAAAGAGATCAATTTTAGCACTGACTTTCATATGGTGATTTTCTGAAATATTTATTTGTTCTTAAAACATTCTGTAATCCCCTATATCCCATTATTACTCACCCTGAGGACTATTCACATTCACAGGCTGCCCCTGAGGTATAATCACCTGTGTCATTCCCCTCTGGGTAGCTGGAATTACATGCAGAACCTGTCCATTTTCTGATGGGCTGGTAACAATCATCTTGGATGCATTAAAAACAATAACAAAAATTAAAAGCCATATGCCTACACTGACAACAGAATTATTAAATACATTATTAATTATATACCTACCACTATAGTGGATACTATTATTTCCCCCATTTTATAGATGAAAACATTGAGGTACATAAAAAGTTTTTCCAAAGTCTCTTAAGTGTTGAAGTCAGGATTCTGTATAGTCAATGGCTTTAACCACCAAATTAATCATGCACGGTATCTAGCTATTTAGTAATGTGACCAAAGTCTCTAATAGGACTTAAATTTACCTTTTGCTATTTATTCCATTATTAATACATGTTTGACCTACCTGTTGGGTAATCAATCATTTGTTCCAAATGTTAACTCATTTTCATTATTTTAAAAGACTTATTAGATGTTTAATTAATCAGGATTTATTTTTCATACATGTGCATTTATAGTTAACCTATTTGGTCCATAAGTGTTTAAAAAGGAAGAAAACACAAGGAAAATATTTATTATACTTTTTTTCAATATAAGACACTTAACCCACTGCCTTAAATTTAGGGGAATGTCAACTAAAAAGGTGTCTTAAGTTGAAGAAAAACATTTTGAGCCTATCATTTGAAAATATAACTAACATATTATTTGTAAATAACTTCATTATGTTTCCAGACTTTTTGGACAGCCAGTAAACTTTATTATCTAACACACTACTCTCTTATGGACATAGTTTTACTGTTTTACTAAGTTTGCTGTCATCAGTTCTCTCCTTAATCATCCCAACCCACTTTCCCAGACCTACACTTTGCTATGTAAAACACAGGAATATTACTGATGCTTGACAGAGACCATACTCCTACTTTTAAGAGGGTCATTTAAAATTTAAATTCGAAAAAAAAATAAATAAATAAACCACAATAACCCGGAACTCCACAATATAGAAGGCTTTGCAATCATCAAAAGCGGTGCAACAGCAGCTCAGAGGCAAGAATTTTTGCCTGCCAAGCTGGAGACCTAGGTTTGATTCCTGGAGCCTACCCATGCGAAAAAAAAAAAAAAGCTATTCTTAGTGGGAGAAAGATCAAAGATGATGGTGGAGTTATACAGAGAAGGTAGGGTTTAACAAATGAGTAAGACTGCTGAATCATTATACTGATATTTCTTCTAGTCTCCAGTACCTTTTAGAGCAGCTATAAGTAAAAACCTAAAATTTTGGAATTATAACCCATACCAAACTCTGAAATCTGTTCTACAATTAATTGTTGCAATGTACTTTGATATTTATTGCTTTTTTGTATATATGTTATTTTTCACAAAAAAGAAAAAAAGAGAGAAGGAGGAGTATAACAGAGAAGATAGGATTTAACAAATGAGTGTGACTGCTGAATCATTATATTGACATTTTTTTTGGTCTCCTGTGTCTTGGAGCAGCTAGAAGAAAAAAATGAAAAATCGTTGAACTGTAACCCATACCAAACTTTAAAATCTGCTCTATAACTACTTGGTAAAGTATACTTGGAAATTTATCACATTTTTGTATATATGTTATATTTCACAATTTAAAAAAAAGATAAAAAAATTTTTAAAAAAGCTATTCTTGATGCTACTGTGGCAATATCTGGTGTCGGGTAGGGCCGCTATACTCTACACCTTAAGTTTAACTTAAAGGATAAAAAGAGAGAGAGGAAAAGAATTTATAGATTCGACAAAAACTGAAAGGGTAAGAACTGCCTTTATAGTAGGACTTTGAATATTAACAAACTAAACTCACCAATTAATAGATAATGATTGGAGAATGGATTAAAAAATATGTTCCATCTATATGCTGCTTACAAGAGACTCATCTTAGGCCCGAGGATATAGATAGACTGAAAGTGAAAGGACAGAAAAAGACCTATGCAAGCTATAACCAAAAGAAAGCAGTAGTAACTATACTAATATCAGATAAAATAGACTTTAAATGTAAAGCTTTCCTAAGAGATAAATAAGGACACATGTATTAATAAAAGGGACAATTCACTAAGAAGAAATAAAAATCATAAATGTTTATGCTCCCAACCAAGGCGCACCAAAGTACTGAGGCAAACATTGGCAAAACTGAAGGGAGCAGTTAGTGTTTTAAACAGTAATAGTGGGAGACACAATATACCACTCTCAACTATAGATAGAACCAGATGATCAACAAGGAATTAGGAAACTTAAACAATGTGATAAATGAATTGGACCCGACAGACATACAGATCGCTACACCCCAAAGCAACAGGAACACTTCTCTAGGGTTCATGGAATGTTTCCAGGATAGATCATGTGCTGGGTCACAAAACAGGTCTCTATAAATTTAATAAGATTTAAATTATTCAAAGCACTTTCTCTAACTATAATGGAATGAAGCTGGAAATTAATAACCATCAAAGAAACAACTTTCACAAATACATGGAAATTAAACAACACACTCAAACAATCAATGGGTTTAAGAAGAAATTTCTGGAGAAATAGGTAAATATCTTCAGATGAATGAAAATAAGAATGCAACATATCAGAATTTTTGGGATATGTCAAAGGTAGTGCTGAGAGGGAAATTTATTGCCCTCAATGCCTGTATTAAAAAAAAGAAAGAGCAAAAATCAAGGGTTTAACTGCTCACCTGGGGAGACTACAGAAAGAACAGCAAACTAACCCCAAAGCAAAGAGAAAAGAGAAATAACAAAGATTAAAGCAGAAATAAACAAACTGGAGAAAAGTTGGTTCTTTGAGAAAATCCATAAAATCGAAGGACCCCTAGCTAGAATAACAAAGAAAAAAAACGAGGATGCAAATAAAAAAAAATAAGAAATGGGGGTGGGGGGTTGTTACTACTGAGCTTAAAGAAACTGAAAAAATCATAAGAGAATATTATAAACAATGATACGCCAATAAAAATAAACAAGACAACTTAGATGAAATGGACAAATTCCTAGAAACACATGAATTTCCTACACTAACTCAAGAGGAAAGTGATGATCTCAACAAACTAATTACAAGTAAAGAGAGTCAATCAATCACCAAAAGTCTTCCTAACAGAAAAGCACAGGGCCAGACGACTTCACTTGGGAATTTTATCAAATATTCCAAAAAGGGTCTTTTTTTTTTGCTTAACTTTTTGCTCAAACTTTTCCAAAAAATTGAGGAAAAAGGAACACTAAGTGAAGCTAATATCACTCTAATACCAAAACTGGACATAAATACTTCAAGAAAGGAAAACTACAGACCAATTTCCCCAATGAACACAGATGTAAAAATTCTCAGCAAAAACTAGCAAATCAAATCTAATGATACATTGAAAGAATTATACATCACAACCAAGTGGAATTTAAATATTTTTTATAATTACTTTGCTTAGCAAGTCTAATCTATTACAAAAAGAGAGGTAACTCTAATTTTTCAGACTCCAACAAATAACTTTAACATACTTTTTAGGAATTGTATTATTTATAAAATTATAACCCTTCATAAATTGAGGCTCTTTGATCTTCTATTAGAATATATAGACCTTCTAATATTCTGATAGAAACTAGAATAAATGTCAAATAATAGGGGAAAGGACAGAGTGTTTAATTCTGGAAATGAAAAGTTAGAAAGGAGTTTGATCATACCTAGGTTATTTGTTGCATATTAACCTCTGATGCTGATGTAGTATAGTTACAGAACGGAACCCTTACTTGGCTTTTCAGTACTGGATTAGGTCTAGAAATAACAATGAGCCTAAATGTGTGCACAAAAAGGCCTCCTCCATAATTAGCCATCTCTCAACCAATTATTCTCAATCCCAGAAGCTAGGTTATATGGGAACAAAAGGGGACGGTTAACTCTCAAACGTTCTAGACTAAAAACAGAAATAGAGATTCATTTTAGGTAAAATGTCGTTTTACTTATGGTATAATTTATTATTCATTTTTCATTAAATTTAAAATTATGCTTTTAAAAATATTTAATTTTAATAATAAAAGTTATAACTATTTATTGTAGAAAATTTGGAAAATACTGTTTAGCAAAAGAGATATATGTTAGTCTTCCTATTTTTACTACTATACATTCTTATTAAATCAGAGCTTAAGGAAATTTTAAAAAGGTTCATCTGTCTCCCAAGTAAACTATATTTACATTGCCCTATATGAAGAATATATTAATTTACTCTTAAAAATCTTCCCCTAGTGTGGTGCCATGGTGGCTCAGTGGCAGAATTCTCGCCTGCCATGTCGGAGAACCGGGTTCGATTCCTGATGCCTACCCATGCAAAAAAAAAAAAAAAAAAAAAAAAATCTTCCCCTAAAATTTGGTAAGAACTTATAAATTTTTCTTAGTAATTTTACTTAATCTTTTATCTTTTCTACGGAAACTACAGACTAGGTCAAAAATACTTCCAGCTAACAGCTTAAAGCAGCATTTTCATCTCTTCCATTTTTTTCAATTATTCATATGACACACATATCTATTTACAAAGATCAGCAAAAGTTATATCTAATCCCCAGTATACCAGTGGTAACTCTATTGCTTTCTTTTTTTTTGAAGAAAACATATCAGCCTGTGGCAGACAGGTCAGTGAGGGAGATAGAGATAAAGCAGTAACTTCAGCCTAATATATGTACATATAAACAGAATGTAATATAAAAAAGAAATATAAGTTACATGTAAACCCTGGCAATTTTGACACTAGTTATACATAATCTCAAAGCAACAAAGTGCCATGATATAGCAGCTAAGATATATTGGTTAAAGTAGTATTTTTAGATTGAAAGGAAAGCTTTTAAAATCCTTACATAACTTAAAATGAAGGCTATGGCAACAATATTTCCAATGTAATATAATTAGTAATTTCAAGCAATTAAGGTTATCTAGTAAGACTAATACATTTTGCTCATCAGCGTGAAACTGATTATTCATAAAAAATACTCACCATATGTGCATTAGAATCCCGCAGTGATTGAAATTCATATTGAACAGGTTGCCCATTTTGGTCCACAACATGGAACTGCTCTGCAGAAGGAGGCTGTGTCTGGGTCAGGGACCCTGGTATATTTTGTGATGGGAGTGAATTATCTGCTTCACGAATAGTGATGGGCTCAACTGTAGGAGAACCATTTTGTCCAAAGGAAGGATCCCTGGAGTCCATACAAGTTAGATGCTTTTGCAAAGATTAAAAAATCTCATCAGTCTTTGTAAAATGTATGGCTACAATATTTTTTAAAATAGAATTTTTAAAATAAAAATGGAAATAGATTTCATTTTTCAGCTAGTTGTCCATTTTACTTTCTTGTAATAGTTTTCAAATTAATACCATTAAATTATACATTTAAAAAATAAATAAAATGAGAAATTTTATGATATATAAGCTAACATTATAAAAAAGGCTGTCAATTCATACAGACTGATATAGACAAAAATTAGTTCTTAAGTGAAATTATTTTATTTTTATTATATTATCTCAATTTTACTGAGATAAAATTGTCCTTTGAAATGCAACCTGAAATTATGAAATATAATTCAATGTACAGATTTTTCTTTATGTAATATACAAATTTTTATGAAAATATTTAAATGTTACTTTAAGTAAAGCTCTATGTTATTAGGCAATTAAATATTTGAAAGAATGTGTGAATAATTAAGTGTTAAAATTTTTTAATACATTAAGCATAACAAATTACTAAAGGGCATGCTGTTTTTCTCTGAAGTGCAAAAATTTCTTACCTCAAATATTTGAGCATCTGTTTTTGACTTTCTGGCACCATTGTGGCTTACTCTTAATGAATCATTAGACTGTTCCATGTTGATAGCATATTCAATTACATTTTCTCCTATTATTTAATAGCTGAAAGAGTTTAAATATCTGATCAACTAAGGCACTTATTATTTTTATTGAATGTTTTATTTTAAACAAATCTCTCATTTTCCTTACCCTTTACATTTTAAGGTAAATCTCTTTTATCCTTTAGGTAATAAAATTAAGATTTTTGCTAAATAACTTACAAAACACCAAAATACATTTAAAGAAGAGCAAAGATAGTACATGTAGTTCCCTTAGGTCTCCTTGATTGCAATAGTATAATGACCTATTAAGATTGCTGTGCCTTATGTGACAAGGTACAGCAATGCCTTTAAAATTCTCATTTTACCCAGATTTAATACAATAAAGGTTTTAACTTTATGAACTGGATGTGCCCTATTCTAGCAATATGTATAGAAATCACCTCAGTGTATATGGAAATTAGTTATACAGAACTCTTACCATTAATATACAGTCATATCACTCAATATTTGTTTCACAAGCTCTGAAAATAGGAAAATATTTATACCAAAAATTTTAGCCACTTAGACCTTAGGACTCTTGTCCTCACCAGGATATCTGATGATGTCTAGAGAAATTTTTGATTGTCACAACTGAGGAGGAGATGCTACTCATTTCTAATGGGTAGAAGTCAGGGATGCTACTGAACATCTTATAGAACATAGGACAATCCTCCATATCAAAGAGTTATCCAATCTAATAATGTCAACAGTGCCCAGGATTTAACAACCCTAGCCTAGTATTTATAGTGCATACTGGAGTCTATATCACCAAATGGACTGAAATTTGCTATCAAAATTAAACTGGTGAATAATCACACCATTTAAAAATTTAAAATAGGAAGTAAACTTTATGGAATATTTTAACAACCCATACATACAATTTTCAAAATATATGTTCTTTAAAATTTTAATTTTTTTTTAATTAACATACATCATAGTGGACTTTTTGGTACAGTTCTATGGATCATAACACATGTAACTATCACTGCAATAAGTTTAAAAAAATGCTATTACCTCAATTCTGAATATCTCAAATGTCTAAACAAAAGGAAAATAGTAATGGAGAATGGTGGGACAAAAAAGGTATAGACCTACAAAAAACAACTAGCAAAATGGCAGAAGTCTTGCCTTATCAATAATTACCTTAAATGTAAATGGTTTAAACTCTCCAATCAAAAGGAAGAGATTGGTAGAATGGATAAAAAAGCATGATCCAACAATATGCTGTTTACAAGAGATTCGTGTTAGACCAAAGACACATAAATTGGAAATGAAGATATACAAAATATTCCATGCAAATAGTAATGAAAAGAGATCTAGGTGTAATATATAAGGTTTCAGTGGCTGAGAGTGCAAATAGAGTCGAAAGGCTACTCTGGAGGCTACTCTTACCCAAGCTTCAGCTAGATATTGCTACTTATCATGGTTTGCCAAACCCCTAACCAAAACCATCCCGCCAACCCTAAAGAAAACCTAGGGCTTTATCTGAGACTCTACAAAGGTTCCATGCACAATGATTACTTTCCTGAAACCTACAACCTCCAGATGGCTGCCTAGGCCAGATAAGTCCTAAACCCCAGAGGGGCCAGCCTCTCAGAACATCAAGTAGTTCCATCCACCTAACCCATATTATCAGTAGCTCTTTCCAACATGAAAAATTAGAATGGGCATAGCCCAAATACCCCTATAGATTCGGAGAAAGATCAAAGGAGAAGGTGGAGTGATAAAAGAGAAGACAGGATTTAACAAATTAGTATGACTGCTGAATCATTATATTGACTTTAGCCTCTATAGTGTCTTGGAGCAGTTAGAAGGAAAAACCTGCCAAACTCTTAAATTTGTTCTACAACTAATTGTTGTGGTATTCTTTAAAATTTATTGCTTTTTTGTATAAAAATGTCATTTTTCACAATAAAAAAGGAAATTTAAAAAAAAGAAAAGAGATCTGGGATGGCTATACTAATAGACAAAATATACTTTAAATTAAAAATTGTTAGAAGAGATAAAAAGACATTATATTATAGATAAAGGGGAAAATTCAACAAGAAGATAAAACAATTATAAACATATCTGCACCTAAAAACAGGGCCCAAAATATCTGAAGAAAGCTGAAACTGAAAAGGGAAATAGACAGGTCTACTCCCTCTTATATAATTGGATAGAACATCTAAACAGAAGATAAATACAGAAAGAAGACCTGAACAATACTATAAACCAACTACATTGGATAGTTATATATATAATAGTTCACTCAATAACATTCTTCCCTGGTGCATGTGGATCATTCTCTAGGATAGACTATATGTTAGGTCACAAAACAGGTCTCAATAAATTTAAAAATACTTAAGTCATACAAAGTATCTTATCTGAACACAATGGAATAAAGTTAGATATCAATAATAGGAGGAAAATGGGAAAAATGATGATTATCTGGAAATTAAACAGTACATTTTAAAACAACCAATGGGTTAAAGAAAAAACTACAAGGGGAATTAGAAAGTACCATTTTCTAATGAAATGAGATAAATGAAAATCAAGACACAGCATACCAAAACTTATGGGATGCAGCAATGGCATTGCTCAGAGGGAAATGTAGAACTATGCATGCCTATAATAAACAGAAGAAAGATCTCAATTAATAAACTAACTTCACATCTTGAGGAACTAGAAAAAGAGCAAAGGAAAGTCAGAATAAGCACAGAAAGGAAACAGAGTATAGATCAATGAAATAAAAAATAGAAAAACAATTGAGAATTAACAACAAAAAAAGAAGTTGGCTTTTTGAAAAAAGTCAATATAGCGGGCAAGCTTTTAGCCAGAGTGACAAGAAATAAAAGAGAAAAAAAGTCAAACAGCTAAAATAAGAAAGAAAAAGATGATATCCCTACTGATATTATAGAAATAAAAAGGATAATGAGAGAATACTATGAATAATTCTATGCCAACAAATTAGATAACCTAGACTAAATGGACAAATTCCTAGAAATACAAAATTACCAAGAAGAAATAGAAAATCTCATCAAAACTGTAACAAGTACAGAGATTGAAGTAATAATCAAAATCTTCTATCAAAGAAAACTCTAGGACCAGATGGCTTTATTGGCGACTTCTACAAAACATTTAAAGAATTAACACCAATCATTTGCAAACTCTTCCAAAAAGTTAAATGAGGCCAGAATTACCTTAATACCGAAGACTGATGAAGACATAAAGACATAAAAAGGAAATTACTGACCAATTTTCCTTATGAATGTGAATGCAAAAATCATTAACAAAGTACTAACAAACCAGATCAAAGAACATATTTAAAGAATTAGGCAGGTATATGAGAACTCTGCATTTTCTTCATGATTTTTTGAAGACTCACAACTTCTCAAATAAAAATAAATTTAAAAATATTATTCTCTATAACCAAGTGGGATTTATCCCAGAAATACAAGAGTACCTCAACATATGAAAATCAATCAATGGATATAACACAAAAATACAATTAACAGAAAAAGCCAGAAGATTATCTCACTGATTTGATAAAATCTAGCACCCTTTTTTGATAAAAATATGTAGAAAACTAAGAAGGAAAGGCAACTTACTCAATATGATAAAGGCCATTTATGAAAAACCCACGGTTGACATATTCATTGTTGCCACTGAGGTCACGAACAAGACAAGAATGCCCACTTTCACCACCAAATACTGTATTGAATAGTAGTATTCAATATTGTACTAGAAGTTCCAGCAAGAATACTTAGGTGAGAAAAAGACAGAAGATATCCAAATTGGAAAGGAATAAGTACAACTAGTTTTATTGAAGATGACATGATCTTATATATATAGAAAATCCAAAGGAATAAACAAGAAAACTGCTAGAGCTAATAAAGTTATTCAGCAAAGTGGCAGGGTATAAGATCAAAATGCAAAAAATCAGTTTGGTTTCTAAAAACTAGCAATGATTAAATAAAAGGGGAAACTGAGAAAGCAACTCCATTTATAACAGAATCTAAAAGAATAAAATATCTAAGAATAAATTTAACTAAGGATATAAAAGATTTGTATGCTGAAAACTAGAAAACTGCTGAAAGAAATTAAAGAAGACCTAAATAAATGGCAAGACATTTCATGCGCATGAATTGGAAAAAATATTATTAAGATGTCAATATTACCTGAAGTGATCTACAAATTCAGTGGAATCCTTATCAGAATCCTAGCAGAAATGGAAAAGCCAAGCCTCAGGTTCTTAAGAAATTGCAAGGGGCCCCAAACAGCCAAAACAAGTTTTGAAAAAGAACAAAGTTGTAGGACTCACACTGCCCAATTTCAAATGTACTACAAAGCTATAATAATCAAACCAGTGGAACAGAACTGAAAAACCAGACACAGAACCACACATCTATGGCCAATTATTTTTGCTAATGAGACTAAGTATATGCAATGAATGGGGAAAGAACAGTTCCTTCAACAAATGATGTTGAGAAAATTGTATATTCACACACAAAAGAATGAAGTTAGATCCCAACCTCACATCACGTACAAAACTTAACTTAAAATGGATCAAGGACAAAAATATAAAAGTCAAAACTATAGAACTTATAGAAAATAACATAGAGGCAAATTTTAATGATCTGGGATTCAGTACTGAATTCTTAGATATAATACCAAAAACATGAGCAACAAAAGAAACAATCAATAAATTCAACCTCATCAAAATTAAAAACTCTGTGCATGAAAGGACACTATTAAGAAAGTGAAAAGACAATCTACAGAACAGGAGAAAATATTTATTAATAAAGTGAAAAGAAAATCTACAGAACAGGAGAAGATATTTACAAGCCATATGTTGGATAAGGCTTAATATCTAGAATATAAAAAGAAATCCTACAACTCCAACAACAAACCAGGCATTTCTCCAAAGAAGATATGCAAATGGCCAATAAGCAAACAAAAATTGCTCAACATCATTATCCATTAGGCAAATGCAAATCAAAACCACAATGAACACATCCACAATGCTCAACAAACTCCAAACAGGATAAACTCCATAGGCCTACAACACAATATATTATAATCAATGCCAAAGATAAATAGAGAATTCTGAAAGCTGCAAGAGAAAAGTAACATGTTATGTACAAGGGAGCCTTAATAAGAATAAGGGCTGATTTCTCATCAGAAAGCATGGAAGCAAGAAGGCAATGGGATGAAATTTAAATAGGCATTTAAAAGTGCTGAAGGCAAAAAATTGCCAATCCAAAATTCTATACCCAGCAAAACTGTCTTTCAAAAAAATGAGGGAGAGATTAAGATATCCCCAGAAAAACAAAAGCTGAGAGAGTTCATCACAACTAGATGGGCTCCACTGACATGCTAAAGACAGTTCTGCAGTAGACAGGAAAGGACATACTGAAACCAAATGAAGAAATAAAGATCTCTGGTAAGGGTAACAATATAGTTAAATATAAACACAAGTATGCTTGTATTTTTGGTTTGTAACTTCACTTTTTACTTCCTATAAAATCTAAAAGATATATGTAATAGTAAATAGTATTATAATAGTAAATAGTTAATAAAATGTAATGGTAGTGATTTCACACTCAAGGAATAAATACATAATTTGTGATAAAAGCCACATATCGATGGGGAGATGAAGGGGTATAGGAACACGGTTTGCAAATTATACTAAAGTTAGGTTGGTATAAAAGCAAACGAGATTTTTATAGATTTAAGATGTTAAATTTATGCCCCATGATAACTACCAAAAAAAAAAATCAGAGCATATGCAAGCTCATAGGAACAGAAAATAGCATACAGACTGCCACTGGTGTGGGTAGAGAGGGTGTATAGTGGTTGTAGGATTTCTGTTTGGGGGGAAGGGAAGTTTTAGTAATGAAAGGTGGTAAGGGTACCTCAATATTGTAAATGGGTTTAATCCCACTGAATGGTATACTTGGGAGTGGTTGAAATTGGGAAATTTATGTTGCATATATGTTACTACAATAATAATAAAGAGCAACTAGAGGGACAATGATAATTAAAGGCAATACATAATCTTAAATGTAATAAGGGAAGAGAGAAGCCTCAAAAGGACATTATTGGGACATATGAAAAAATTGGAATATTGACTGTAAACTATATATCAACATTAAATTTCTTGAACTTTATAACTGCACTTAAGGTGGTTACACAAATGAACATCCTTGTTCTTAGGAAAGGTACATGGCAATATTATATGTTCATGGAGCATGATGTATACAACATACTCTCAAATGCTCAGAAAATGTATTGATAAATAGATGACAGATAGATAGTTGGATGGATAGATACAATGAAATGGCAAATGCAGCAAAATGTTGAAATTAGTGGCTTTGGGTATCTGGGGGGAAAGAGGTACATTTTAATTCTCTGTAGGAGGATTGTATTATTTTTGTATCTGTCCTGTAGTCCTGTAAGTTTGAAAGTGTTTTAAAATAAAAAGTTAAAAAAAAAAAAAACCACAATGAAATACCATTTCACTCTCAGTGAATAGGTGTTGTTAAAAAAGCAGAGAAAAAAGTGCTGGTGATAATGCAGAGAAATAGGAACATTTGCACATTGCTGGAGGATTGAAAAATGGTGCAGCTGTCAGGAAAACAGTTTGACAGTTCTCTAAAAGTTAAACACAGAACTAGTATATGACTTGGCATTCCTAATTCTAGGAATATACCAAAAGAAATGCAAGAGCAAGGACTTGAACAGATATTTGCATACCAATGATCATGGCAGTGTTATTTACAACAGCCAAAAGGTGGAAGCAATCCAAGTATCCATCAGTAGATGAATGGATAAACAAAATGTGGTATATACACACAATGGAATATGATTCAGCTTTAAAAAGGAATGTACTTCTGTGCATGTACCATGTATATACATGCCACTACATGGATGAACTCTGAGGACATCATGTTGAGTGAAATTAGTCAGATACAAAGGGACACATACTGCATGGTTCCATTTATATAAAATAGCCAGAATGCAAACACATGGCAAAAGAAAATAGAGTACAGGTTATCAGGGACCAGGAAACAGATGAAATGGGAAGTTAATACATAATGGGTATAGGGTTTCTGTTTGGGGTGATGGGAAAATTCTGATAATAGATGGTGGTGAGGGTAGTATAACATTGTGAATGTGCTTAATCCCATATGCTTGGGAGTGGTTAAGATGGGAGAGTTTATAATACACACACACATATATATGTATATACATATATAGAGATTTTTAATTGTTTTTACAATTTAAAAAAGAGCAACTATAAACAATGACAAATGCAATACATGATTCTGGGCTGAATTTAACAATGTAGGATAAATGGTTCATAAGGACATTATTGGAACATATGAAAACCCTGGAATAGATGCTGAAACTTTTTATCAATGTCAAAGTCCTTGAACTCGATAACTGTGCTTAAATTGATTACATAAGGGAGCGTTCTTGTTCTGCGGAATTATTATGTGTTCAAGGAGCATGACATATACAACCTACTCTCAAATATTTAGGAAATTGATAGGTAACTAGATACACACAGATGAATGGATGACAAATGGACAAACAGACTAAAATGGATGGATTGAATGACACAGCAAACATGGCAAAATTGTAAAACTGGTATATTGGAGTATGGGTTTTGCATTATTTTGCAACTGTTACGTAAGTTTGAAATTATGTCAAAATTAAAAGTTAAATAAATACAAGATCTTTTATATAAAGTCTTATTTTTTTCAAAATTTCCAAATATCTAGACCAACCAAAGAAATATAGTTGAGTTGCTATGAGCAAGACAGTCAGATAAAAAAAAGAAAATAAAAGGAATATTTTATTTGGTACTTTTCTAACAGAAATTCTTCCTAACAATAACAAATTACTTTAGTCAGAAAATAAAGGCCAAAATGCAACTCAATGTGGAGAACAAGTTAAGACTATAACTTTGGTTGACTAAGTATAATATAAACCTCCTTCAAAAGCACAACAGCTAAAAATATGACATTTTTAGGAAAAAAAATCTGATGAAAGATATGTATCATCTGTGCAATGAAAAGTGTAAACCAATGCTAGAAGAAATTAAAGAATACCTAAAAAATGGAAATATATACCGTGTTTATGGAATAGAAGACTCAATATTGTATATTTTATATAATCCCAATTGGCTTTTTTTGAAATTGACAAGCTGATTCTAAAATTCAAGTGGAAATGCAGAAGTCTTAGACTACCCAAAACAACTCTGAAAAAGAACAAAGATGGAGAGCTTACACTATTTGATTCAACACTTACTATTAAGTAATCAAGATAGTGCAATATTAGTGTAAAGATAGACAAATAGATCAATGGAGCAGAATACAGTCCAGAAATAGACCCAGATATATATAAAGCCAACTGCTTTTTGATCAAATGTCAAGGCTATTATTATCACCACTTTACAGAAAAGGAAACTGAGGTTCATTGACAAGCTTATAAGATTAACATTTATTGAACACTTACTATGTATAAGGCACTGTGCTAAAAAAGTATTTTATATAGCATAGTCATTTTATTTAATCCTTTTGATAAACTTGTAACTTAATTACTTACTCCAATTTACATATGAAGAAATAAACTCAGCCAAGATAAGTAACTTCCCCAAGATTACAAATATTGTTAGTTGCTGAGCCAGGACTAATGTGTTGATATCAAAGCCTATATTACTAACCACAATTCTTTCAAGATAAAAATAATTCTTTCAAGTCAAAAAGCTCCCTTCTTTCATTAGTCAAACAATCCCTAGTTTAAAAGACATTTTTGTTTGGATAGGTAATTATAACAAATAAAATACAGGTGCGAAAAGAAACTTTTTGTTCATTTTTATTCTTAAATTTTCCAGGCTGAAATTTAATTAGATGTAGTCTCTAACATTCAAAATGTACTCTGTAGGGCACTGCAATGGTGGCTCAGGGGCAGAATTCTCGCTTGTCATGCCGGAGACCCGGTTCGATTCCAGGTGCCTGCCCATGCCAAAAAATAAAAACCAAAAACACTCTGGTAAACAATCTAAGTATATCTGACCCCACCCAATAACTAAAGCTCTCTCTGTGCACACATTGCAGCCACTGAGAAAACATTCTGTAGGATCGATTTACAAGTGAAGTCAGGGAAGGAATCGTAAAAAATGCAAATAGTTTAGAACTAAAAAAACTTATTCCCAGTTTTCTAATAGGTGCCTTGACCCCACTACAAGTTATCCCTACCGACCTAAATATTTTTTTCCTACTTTATTTACTTATCCTATCTGAAATTTCATCAATGAAATTTTCATTGGCATTAATAAGCATTATCTCTTAATGAAAAAATATTCCTGGGATAGTATCATGAATTTGTGTAAATTTATACAAAGATAGCTTTCTTCCTTTAAGATGAGTCAAGACAGTACAGAGGGAATAAAAAGTTTAATTTGGAGGTGAGAAAGCAAGTATACTTAGGTTCAGAGCACTTAGATGGATTCAGCAGGCCTGTGCTAGATGCAGCAGTGAAGAAAGGCAGTATGAAGGCACTAGGGAGATGTGTCTTACTAAAGGCACAGTAATGTTGGAAACTGTGACAGGGATTGTCATGTTGAGAAAGGAAGACTACCAAACATAAACTATCAGTTTTAGAATTTTGTCTAAATTAAGATCCGGCAAAGGAAGAAAGATAACTTCTATTTCTACTGTCTTTGGAGACAAAAGTTTTCTTTCAGAACATACTACAGTGTATCTATATTGTGGGTTAAATAAGCTTTTGGTGGTTACATTAGGAAAATACTATTTAAAGTTGTTCCTATATGGAAAAGTGGATTTTAATAATGGACTATTGACCTAATCCACTTTTGAATTGGGCATTAAAAGTATATTTTTAAATTGTAGACACCTTTTATTTAAAATAATTTGAATGCAATAAGAAGTATTTCTCCTTCTCCCCCTTCCTTCTAACAATCTGCATTACCTTTTTCAATCCTCTCAAATACAGGGTTACTTAAAATACCGAATTTTCCCACCTATCTTCAATAGCAAGTACGTGTTTTATAAATGCTATAAACGAGCCTTACTTTCATGCACCCTTTGTCGAAGTGTAGATTTTAAGAATATACATGATAATATTAAACACCTAGGTATAAAATATTCTAGCTGGTATCCATAAACAGCAAAAAGTGCAATTTGAATTTTTCATTAACATGTAATAGAAAGGACAATAGTTAATTTTTATGGAGCTGTTACTTTCTTTAGCTAAATATCAAATTATTATCTTCAAGCAGAGACTCAAATTTAAATTCCAGGACTCAAACATTCTACTACCCCCCAGAATGCCCTTTTTTGTCCACTGAAAGTTCTTCCTTTTTGGGAGCACTAAGTCATGATAGTTGTAGCTTGCTTCATTTATGTCAAAGCTATACTTATGTCTTCACAGTAGCCATTTCTCTGTAATGAGAAGGTATTCAATGTATAGTTTATTTTTCTACACATAAAGAAAATCACCAGATTTCACTATGCAGGTTTTATTATAAAACAGTCATTACTAGTTTGGCATAGTAGAACCATCACCAGACTCAGCGAAGAAATCTAAAAACTAGGACTGACTTTACAGATAACTCAGTGTCCTGGCCTGAGGACATCCTAAAATTACGTATTTAGATTAGAGTTTTGTTTCAAAGCTTACCTTCTTTATCGACCACAGAAACAAAGACCTCCATAGCGAATTACATTTTTCTCAATGTAAATATTTACTACCAGAGCATCTTTTGAAGTCACAAGAAGTTTGAAAATAAAGACCTCCTCTCTCCCCCACCCTCCAACAACAACAACAACAACAAAATCATGGAATAGATTTGACAAGCTTATTGCTTAAGCAAGAAGAATTGGGATTGGAAAAATAGAATAGAAAGAAAGGTGTTAAATATGGAGGCTACAGTTAATTATTTAACACTCAAAGGCATTAAATTTTGCTGGAAAATTATTTCCAAGAATGTTTCTTATCTTATTATGAAAGTGGATTTATCATTTATCAAAAGCAAAGTTTTCTTGATAAATGACAAATTTAAAAAATACTGTAAGACCAGAAATTGTTATTTATAGGGAGGAAGGGTTTTTTTAATTGTTTATACAAAGTGAATGTGTTGCAGAGGGGAAGAAACTATTCAGGCTGAAGTCACTTACTTGCTGGTCTATTTTTACTTTATTCCACAGCAATTCTATTTGTTCCAAGCTTTAGAAATAATTTCTCAGCTTAAATTTCTAAAAAGTCTACCTTAACATCTGATTATGCTGCTGTTTCCTTATTGACTTTTGTGTTGATTAAAATGTATCTGTTAAAGCAAATAATCTGAGAAAAAAAGCCCCAAACAGGATAGCACATATAGAATGAAGCCACTTGAAGTTTAGACTTTCTCTTGATTCCAGCACATTGATTAGTCTCTCAAAATTAAAAGGATCTCTGAATCTTTTCAATATCAGTGTCAAAGCTTACTAAATTTAGAGATATTGCCCACAAGTACTTTAGAAAATAAAATTCCCTCATCTTTTAGAGAAAGGTGAATGACAATGTTCTTGTTATGATTTATACAAAATCGCTATGAATCAGTAGTAGAAAAATTAAATCAAGACTCCTTATTCGCAAATATTTTAACAGAGTAATTTATTTTTTAAAGATGGGTTTGGAAAAGTTGTAGTATGTTAAACCAACATCAAAATTTGAAAAGTATGCAAACATATATAAACAATAACCTACTTTAACATTTCAGATAGCATGAAAAAATTCAAGGCTGGTGTTCACAATGTCTCTTTTCTTTTTTCTAAGTAAGGGATGCCCTTCCTCTAAGCATCCCTGTAAACTTGTTTTTTTCACCCATTTCTTAATCTGTACATATGTAACTCTTTTTACCTCTTTGCCCTTTGAGAGTTTTACAAATTACTTCATTTAATCCTCACAATAACTCTAAGGTAGATATCATCATTTTCATTTTACAGATAAGAGAACCAAAGTTGTCAAGTAACTTGTTTAAGATCACAGAAAGCATTAGAGATAGATTTCAAACCAGGTAGGAAAAAAAAATCAGGATGCTAAAGACCACACATAGTCCTTATATCATACCACACTATGCCATTACACACAGAAGACAAACCAACCAACCATATAATAAAGATAAATGTATTTTACAAGCCAGACATCTGCAGTTCTGCAGATGACAGTTTATCTTCATGAGGCTCACAGTAAATGAATTCTGAAGGAAATTATTAAGAACCAAAAGCTTGCAGTTATTGCTGTATCAGCTCAAGGAAAACACTCAAAGTAAAAGCTCTAAATATCCTAGGTATTGTTTGAAGGCAACCCAAAAGAGAGCACACAAGTCACCATTGTGAAAAATACAAAAACATCACACTGGGTCTTCAGTTATCTTGGAACCCTTACTAATACAACTCTTCCTTAACTAAGAGTTTCAGTCAAATGAAAAATACAATTTTAGTGTATCCAACGTTTCTGCTTTACAAATTGCAGTTTTATCTTATTAAGTATATATTCAGCTTCTGTATCATACTGGTCATATTTTTCAGTTCGAATTCAGATCAAACTATATTATATTTAAATATCAGGTATCACGTTTTCTTATTTTGATAAATTTAAATTAATGATAGTGAAAAAATTAACCTGTTGATTAACTATACTATTTTTTGAAAATATTTTAACTAATTATTATCAATAAAAATATATCTGAAACAAAGCCTAATTGAAAATTATTTCAGGTTCTATGAATTTTAAATCAGCTAATTCTGTTGTAATTAAAAAATCATTTATGACTAAAGGAGAATGTGTAAAACTGGCAAATTTCTTACCACTTCTACCAAATTGAAAAAAATATGGATTCAATGGCAAGATTTCAATTAAGAAAGTGTTTCAAGCTTCTGCTGCCTGGATTTGTTTGTTTAAAATCCTCACCCTTAAAACAGGCTTAAATGACCAGTTTCTATCAGAAAGCTCAATCCTAAGAAGTGATTTCCTTGGACTTCACAGAGGTTTTCTCATTTTATTCCTCGAACAATGTAACGTAACTATTCTCCCTTATTTAAGTTCATGGTGGCAAAACTTTTTGTTAGACTGACATCTAAACGATAATGACAGTAATAATAGTTAACATTTATTGGAGTCTCCCTTTATGGCATTTCAGTTGACCAAAGAGTGGCACAGAGGCTAAATAAGTAGCTGAAGCAGGGTTCGAATCCAGACATTCTGGTTCCAGGGGCCAACATTCTAAAAAATGTAGGTAAACTGAACACAGTTCTAGTCTGTCACTGCTCTCTGATAAAGTATTTTTGTCTTATAACTGTTTAAATCATTTCTCATTTTCTATAATTGATGTAAGTATTAGGCGTTACTTAACTGTAGTACGTCTTTAAGCAACGTAAAAAAATGCTTTAGTTGCTTTCACCTGCACACATACCGCTCTGGCCACAAATTTTGCAATCCAATTGTTGCCTTATTCTAAACGACTGTCTCTTGAAGTTCCCCCTCTTGGAACTTTTCTGGCGAACGCCTTATAAAGTGACTTTGGGATGTGGATAGTATTTCTCCATCCATTCTACTTCTCTCAGAAAAAAACTAAATTCAATCAGAGTAATTCTCAGGGTCACTGAGAACAAGGCCTTTCGGTAACTTCAAATAAAAAAATAAAAAAGGGGGAGAGAGTATTTGGGAAGATGTCTTTCCCCTTCTAAACACATGATATAAAGGGGCCCAGAAAGGGGAAAAAAACAACCCGAAAAGCGGGGCGGGGCACGCCGTGAGGGATCACCCACTGGTGCTCCCGACCAAAGGATCCTTCTCCGCGACAGTGGCGGCTTCAGGCTTACAACCCTCTTCAAGAATCCTAACATCCTCCTCCTCCTCCAGCGGGACTCCCCAGGGGCCAACGAGCCTCCTTCTGGGCCCAGGACAGTAGAACCCGCCATGTTGGACCCCCAATAGGCGCCGAGGAAGAGCGCGCAGGGTGCGCCAAGCGCCCGGGAACTGAGGGGGCGGGGGCCGGCCGTTGTTAGAGCCCGGACGGGTCAGGAGGTGATGGAAGGGGGCAGGAGGAAGAAAGGGGGGTTGGGAGGTGGCGTCTGGTCCGTCAGAGCAGACAGCTTTGCCAAACCTTCGATTCCCCCAGCCCCCCTCCCGCCGAGAAGGCTACAGGGCGAAGAGGGAAGTCCATAAAGCGCCGGAGCAGAGGGGGAAAAAAATTCAAAACGAGTCTACTCAACCTCGTCTTGGTTCCGAGGCCCCGCCATGGAGACCAGAACAAGGCGCAGGCGCACACCTCCAGGAACAAGCAGGGCAGTTCCATGAGATAAGACCCCAATCGGCCACCATTATCAATGTCTCTCTTGATTAGTTCTTTTTCCGAATTCCCGCCCCTCACCTGGATCTAAAACCCGAAGCTAGAGGCGCGGCCCAGGAAAAATTTCGGGAGAGTGAAGTGCTGGTTGGGAATACGCGTGAGAAAGGTTGCCGGACAAGGCTTTAGCCAATCAAATCTGAAGGCTGATAGAATTTAATAACTATCTGGTTGGGAGTCGGAAGAAATCCATGCAAATCAGATATGTCTTTTGCTTAGTAGCAAAAAAAAAAAAAAAAAGAAAAGACTACAATTCCCAGAGATCAAAGCGTCTGAGAAGCATTACTTTCTGGGGGTTGTGGTATCTAGAAACCGTGTTTGAAGTATCGAGTCAGAGAACAGCATCTTGAAAATGTTAAAAAACAAAAGAACAGATTTGAATCTGGGCTTTCGCTATCTTTCTAATAGATTAAGACCTAATTATATTAAAAATAATCCAGACGTGATGAAAGGGACGCGCCGCCTTTAAGACTAGGCTTTATTAATCAATGATTTCTAAATCTAGCGATAGGTAGTTGATGTTTGTGGGCTGAGCTTCCGGGTAAGAGTGGCCTCATGGGGCTATCTGCGGCGCAGACCCGAGCAAAGAAAGTGGAAGCCAGACTTCGATAGCAGTTTCTCTCTTACCTGTACGATCTAATTTTTCCTCTTTTTGTAGTTCCAAGAGACTAAAGGGCCAGTTCTTTGACCATTACCCCGTACGTTTCTGTTGGGCAAGTCTCGTGCGTACTCATCCCGCCATGGCTCAGCTTCAGACACGTTTCTACACCGACAACAAGAAGTAAGCGTCCTCATTTCTCTCCTTTCCTTTTCTAGTCCTGACTTTGCAGCTTCCTGGTTGTCTTTGTTATCAATTCACGTTCCCCGCCTCCCTCCCCTCCTCTTTTTTTGACTCTTCGTTTAAGTCTGTTTTCCTCTCAAGTGGAAGCGGTCTCTTGTGAGGATTTCTCTGGGACTGGCCGGCCGTCCTCCGATATCACCTCCTTTCTGCCCAGCAACACGGACTCTGTCTGATTTTAATTGTGAATATGGAGGGGCCTGAAGGTTTCCTTCCTCAATAAAGAACGCCGTATATAGGTAATTTTAACAGTGAAAAATGGCTTGGAAGCTTAAAAAGAGATTGATGGGCCATGTGGTTACAGGCTTATAGTGGTGTTTAACCTCTTCCAAAAATACATTTTCTTTTGACGGACCAGGCTAGAAAATAGAGCTCTGAATAGAGGGTTGATAGAACTGGCATTTGATAAGTATATGGAGCCAATTTGGGTATACGTTTGTGCATTTATATATAGTGCAAACATTTTTACCAAATTATTTGCCTTGTTCGAAATGCCCACTCCTATGAAAACCTTAGCTTTTCTTTAAGATTTAGCTCAAATTCTCTTTTTACAGTCTTTCTCCGCCGTTTTAGGCCAAGCAGTTTCTCAGATTCGAAGTCTTATATCACCTAATGTCAGTTCGAGCGACCCAAGCGCCTGCAACTCTCACTGCGCCTGTGATTTTCATAAAAATCATAGTTATTTCTTCAGCTAGTTTCTCGGCTAATAATAACACTACTTATTAATGTAGTAGTAAACGGAGTTCTGCAGTGATTACAGAGTAAAGTTCATTTAATTAATGGGACTTTCAAATATGATTTTTAAGTTGCATAGCTGAAAATTGCTCAGGTCTCATATGAAACCCCAGTTATGCAGCCTTGTGATGATGTTTATTGCACTATTAATAACTTTTCTTTGTGTTTGCCTGTTTTTTTTTTTTTAACTGTGTTGTAAATTCCTTGAGAGCAGGGACTATATATCAAGCTTCTTGGTTTATCTGGGCCATTCATTCAACAAATATGAAGAGCTTCTGGTGCTAATGATTAACAATCAGTAAATATTTGTTTCATTAACAACATGTCAGATATAAGCTGGAAAACCCTTACCTGAGTGAAGATTATACCTTTAATTTTGTCTTTATAGCTTTATGAATTGATCTGGTAAATCATATTCATTCCTCTTATATTGTTGCTTACTGTGTACATAAATTGTTTTATCAGTGCACATGAATAATATATATGTATGTTACATACTTAGTCTGCTTCTCAAAAAATGTGGTAATGCTATAGTAAAAATACTACTATATTTTTTTTGTAATAGCCCCCAAGTTTTATTCCATTGATTAAAACAGTTTAAGCACACAAAATCAACTTAGCTGTCACATATCATCTGAAAGGTAATCTTGTTACAATGTACTTGTGGCTTAATTTAAAAATAAAATAAAAATTTTCCTGTTTGTAGAAGTAATGCATGAGCATTGTAGAAAACATGAAAAATACAGAAAATTTTACAAAACAGTCATCCAATGAAAACCAGTAACACTTTGGTCTACCTAGCCTTTTTTCCTATAGATTTTTTTTTTTGCATGGGCAGGCACCAGAAATTGAACCCCGGTCTCTGGCATGGCAGGTGAGAACCTGCCTGAGCTACTGTGGCCCGCCCTTCCTATAGAATTTTAAACATTTGAGAGCACACTGTATGTAAAGTACGGTGATGTTCTTCTATTCAATATTAAATATAAGTATTTCCCATATTTTTATTATTATTTTTATTTTTAAATACTTTTATTGAGAAATTTTCACATACATACAGTCCATCTGTAGTATACACAAACACTGTATTTTTTTATTTAATTTTTTTGAAGGGTTTTTTCTTAAACTCACTTTGGTCTGTTTATTAAACTTCATCATCATTCTTTTGTGTGGTTTTGTTTTAGGTTGGTGTTTGCCTGATATATCTTTTTCTTTTTCTTTTCATCTTTACTCTGTCATTTTGGTTTTTTTTTTTTAACTCATTTTGTTTTAAATGTGTTTCTTGTAAGCAGCATATGTGTATGTGTGTATGCATAACAAAGATTTTATCTCATTGAATACTTTTGCATTTAAAGTAATTGTTTAGTTTGCTAATGCTGCTGAATGCAGTATACCAAAAATGGGTTGACTTTTATAAAGGGTATTTATTAAGTCACAAGTTTACAGTTCTGCGGCCATAAAAATGTCCACATTAAGGCATTGAGAGGAAAATACTTTAAAGAGAGGGTGATGGTGTCCAGAACACCCCTGCCAGCTGGGAAGGCATGCGGCTAGCATCACCTGGTCCTTTGGCCTCTGGTTTTAAACAACTTCCCTGCAGGCATTTTGTTTCTGCACCTGCAGAGATCTCTGTCTGTGTCAGCTCTGACCTTTTTCCAAAATGGTTCCCTCTTAAAGGACTCCAGTAAGGGAATTGAATGGGCAGAGGTACAGCTTCATGGAAACAACTTAATCAAAAGGTCCCACCCACAATTAGATGAGTCATATCTCCATGGAAACCACCTCATCGAAGTGTTCCACCCATAATTGGGTGGGTCACATCACCATGGAAATAACCTAATTGAAAGGTCCCACCCTAAACAATAAGTTTGCCTCCACAAGATTAGATTGGGAAACAGAACTTGGCTTTTCTGGGAGTATATAACAGTTTCAAACCAGCACAGTGATAAGGGCTATATATAGGTTTAACTCTGCCATTTTAATATTTTCCATTTGCATAATGTGTTCTTTTTTAATCTCATTTCTGAACTATTCTTGGGTTTCTTAAGTACTATTTTTAATTACATTTTTCTTCCTTCTTAGTTTGGAAGTTAAATATATATTTTTAATATACTCATCCTAATAATTTCATCATGTTTCCATTAATCATCTCATGGTCTAAGTTAATTGCTACTTTTAATCATTTTGACAATCAGAAGACCTTATGACCCTTATATTGTGCTTATCTAGTTTTATTTTCTGCTGTTTTGTACTTTAATCCTGTACTAATTTTAAAATCTCAGGAGTTGGTATTATTTTTTATATAGTTGATATTATTCTAGATTTACTCATTTATTATTCTTTTTCTCTCCATGTCTTATTATAAAATATATATACAAAAAAGCAATACATTTCAAAGGAGTACTTATAACTCCGTTATAGAACGGAGTTCAGAGTTTGGTATGGGTTACTACTCCATAATTTTAGGTTTTTACTTCTAGCTGCTCCAAGATACTTGAGACCAAAAGAAATATCAATATAATGCTTCAGTAGCCTTACTGATTTGTTAAATTCTAACTTCTCTGTTATAATTCCTCCTTCCCCTTTGGTCCTTCTTCTGTTGTTTATGGATATTTGGGTTATGCCCATTTTAACTTTTTTCATGTTGAGAAGGAGTGTCAACAATATAGGATAGGGGGATAGAACTAGTTGATGTTTATGGAGAGACTGGCCCCTCTGGGTTTCAGGACCTATCTGGCCTAGGAACTTATCTTGAGCTTGTAGGTTTCTGGAAGGTAATCTTAGTACATGAAACTTTTTTAGAATTTCAGATATAGCCCTAGATGTTCTTTAGGGTTAACAGGAATAATTTTGGTTGGGTTTTGGCAAAACTTGGGTAATTAGCACTATCCAGCTGAAGCTTGAATGAGAGGAGCCTCCAGAATAGCCTCTGGACTCTATTTGAACTCTCCTAGCCACTGATACCTTATTTTTGTTACAATTCTTTCCCCCCTTTTGGCCAGGAAGGCGTTGTTGATCCCACAGTGCCAGGACCAGGTTCATTCCTGGGAGTCATGTCCCACGTTGCCAGGGAGACTTTTCCTGGATGACATGTCCTATGGAGTGGAGAGGGTAATGATTTTATTTGCAGAGTTGGGCTTAGAGATGTCACATCTGAGCAATAAAAGAGATTTTCTGGAAGTGACTTTTAGGCATTACTATAGGTAGGCTTAACTTCTCCATTACAGGAATGCACTTCACAAAGGCAAGCCTCCTGATCAGGGGCTTGGCTTATTGGTTTGGGAGTCCCTAGTATTTGAGATAGTATCAGGGCTTTCCCTGGTTGTAAAGCTTAATAGTTGCATGTTTTTTCTCCCACATTTCAAGAGGCTTTGCCAATACTTTTGAATTAACTGCCCAACATACTCTGGGATATGTCTGGGTATTACCTTAA
Organism: Tamandua tetradactyla; assembly: GCF_023851605.1. Lineage (NCBI taxonomy): Eukaryota > Metazoa > Chordata > Mammalia > Pilosa > Myrmecophagidae > Tamandua > Tamandua tetradactyla. Next base: position 177,751,062 of record NC_135329.1, on the reverse strand, counting down.
GTATACAAAATTATAAGCCCTCATTTTCGTTTTGGGCCCCATGTGTTTACATTGTTTAAAAGAGCTATCCAGACAGGCCAAGTTAGAGTATGTACTACAGAAAATTTAGGTTTTGGTGACAAAGTAAACCTGTCTTCCTTTAGTCTCATACAGTAGATGATGTTCTAAAATACAGACAATGTCATCCTTACCCCTGTATTCTGATTTACCTTAGTCCTGACCAGATCAACCTTGTTTTTATCTCTAATTGAGGTCTGATCTCTTTTTCAGTTTCTTTTACAGTTGTTGTATGTAACAATGCTGACTTTCAGAGCTGCAGAACTCCAACTCTGAGTCTTAGGTGTCATTACAGGTTTTTGTCTCCATTAAAAAAAAAATAGCTAAAAGGATTTTTTTATTACAGAGGTTGTATATTTACAGAACAATTGAGCATAAAATATAGAATTCCCCTATACCATCCTATTATTATTCCATTGGTGTAGTACTGTTCCAGCCCAGCTCTTGGAGCACTTGGGTCAGAGCAGCTCTAATACCAAAGAACACGTCAGGCATGGAGTTAGACATGAATTTTATTAGGACTTACAAACAGGAGAATATTCTTCCTGATGGCAGCCAGTTGGGAAATAGAAGTCAATGCACCACAATAGGGTGGGGAGTGCAAGGGACAGCTTATAAGGGTATAGGACAAAGACATTCCATAGGGTGTGAGAACAGAGTTTCAAAGGGTCTTGTGATACAGGGGTCTGGAGGTTTGTTATCAGAATTGATCAAGGGAGGGGAGTTTTTATGCTTTATTTATCATGCCATCTGTATATACTATCCCCCCCTCCCCCAGGAAGTCTGATGACCTTTCATTTCTGTCCTGGTCATGGTAGGCAGTTACCTGTGTTAACTTATTCTCAACATGGAGAAGGGCCCAGATCCTGTTGTCCACAGCTACATTTGTTACAATTAATGAAAGAACATTTTTATGAATGTACTATTTATTTTTTTATTTAAAACATACAAACATGAACATTCTTACCATATGATCATTTCATTCTGGTGTATAATCAGCAACTCAGTATTATCACATGGTTGTATATTCATCACATGATCATTTCTTAGAACATTTGCAACAATTCAGAAAAAGAAAAAAGAAAAAACTCATACATACCATACCCCTTACCCCTCCCTCTCATTGACTGCTAGTATTTCCATCTGCCTAATGTGTTTTAGCCTTTGTTTCCCCTATTTTTTTTCTGTACTCTTTACCACTCCCTTTCATTGATCACTAGCATTTCAATCTACTAAATTTATTTTAACATTTTTCCTCCTATTATTTATTTATTTTAAATCCATACGTTTTACTCTTCTGTCCATACCGTAGATAAAAGGAGCATCATACACAAGGTTTTCACAATCACACAGTCACATTGCGAAAGTTATAACATCTTCAAGAAACATGGGTACTGGAGCTCTCCATTTTCAGGCACTTCCCTCCAGCCTCTCCAAGATACGTTAATTAAAAGTGATATCTATGTAATGTGTAAGAATAACCTCCAGGGTAATCTCTTGACTCTGTTTGAAATCTCTCAGCCATTGATACTTTATTTTGTCTCATTTCTCTCTTCCCCCTCTTGGTCGAGAAAGTTTTCTCAATCCCTTGATGCTGAGTCCTAGCTCATTCTAAGATTTCTGTCCCACGTTGCCAGAAAGGTTTACGCATCTGAGAGTTGTGTCCCATGTAGAGGGGGGAGGGCTGTGAGTTTGCTTGTCACGTTGACTGAGAGAGAGAGGCCACATCTGAGCAACAAAAGAGGTTCTCTAATCCCCCTTTGCAGGGATAAGTTTCATATGAACAAACCCCAAAATTGAGGGCTTGGCCTATTGCTTTGATTGTCCCCACTGCTTGTGAGAATATCAGGAATTCTCCACACAAGAAAGTTGAATTTTCCCCCTTTCTCACTATTCCCCTAAGGGGACTTTGCAAATACTTCTTTATTCACTGTTCAAATCACTCTGGGATTTATTGGGGCATCACTCCGGACAAACTTATAAAATCTCATGTCCTACTCAAGGTTCCATGTATGGTGTTCAGTTAAACTCTCCACATAAGTTACATTAGGAAATGCACCAGTCAAAATATAAATTTTGTACCAACTAAACACTGAACATTTTTATAAATATACTATTAACTATAGTCCATGGTTTAACTTAGGGTTCACTGTTTGTATAGTGCAGTTCCATGGTTATATTTTTTAAAATTTTATTCTAGTAACACATATATAACATATCACCCCATTTAACTACAACCAGATATATTTTTCAGTGCTGTTAATTATATTCACGAGGCTTGTTCCCATCACCACCATCCATTACCAAAACATTTCCCTTGTTCCAAATAGGAACTCTGTACATTTTTGGGGGGAACTCTGTACATTTTAAGCCTTTACTCCCCATTCCCTATAATTGAGATACTTGTTGATTCATAGGACTTATAAGATGTTGAGATTATAGACTATTGTATTTTAACTTCCTGACATAGACTTCATATGCATATGAATTAATATATCTCACCTCAGCCCCACCACCCCACCCCTGCACTCCTAAATAACTGCTTAATGTTAACCTAAATAACTGCTTAATTTTTCAGCCTGTTAAATATATGCCTAGCCTTACTTAGCAGCCTCAGCATCACTTGGGAGCTTGTTAGAGGAAGCAGAATTTCAGATTCTACGGCAGAACTACTGAATTAGAATCCACACTCCTCAGTTATTTGAGTGCACTTTAAGTTTGAGAAGCAATTCGGTAGATTGTGGCAAAACACATTTATTGTAGCATATCTTGATAAACCCTCCAGATAGCACTTAACATCTTTTAAATCTTTTCTATTCCTGATTACAGCCTTAATTTGGGTCTCACAGAGATGTTTTCTTTTTCTTTTTCTTTTTTTTGGCAATAGCTTTCTTGAGATAATTCACATACCATGCACTTCAACCACTAAAAATTATAGAATTCAGTGTTTTTTTTAGTATATTCACAGAGTTCTACAACCATCACTACAGTCGATTGTAGAACATTTTTATCACCCTAAAAAAGAACTTTATACCCTCTAGTTATCACTCCCAACCACCTCCCCCCCAACTCCTCCAGCCCAGGTAACTGCTAATCTACTTTCTTTCTTTATGGATTTGGACATTTTATGTAAGTGGAATCATATAATATGTGGGGGTTTTTTGTGTATGTCTTTCTCTCACTTAGCATAATCTTTCAAGGTTCATCCATGATGTGGCATGTGTCAGTACTTCATTCTTTTTTATGACTAATATTCTATTGCATGAATATATAACATTTTGTTTATCTGTTTATCAGTTGGTGGATATTTGGGTTGTTTCCATCTTTTGACTGTTACAGTGCTGCTGTAAACATTTATATGCAAGTTTTTGTCTAGACATACTGTATCATTTCTTTTGTTTATGCTCCTAGGAATAGAATTGCTGGGCAAATAGTAACTCTCTTTAACTTTTTAAGGAACTGCCAGACCGTTATACAAAGCAATGCGCGATTTTATATTCCCACTAGCAATGTATGAGGGTTCAGGGTTTTCCATATCCTCCCTAAACTTGTCATTACCTGTCTTTGTTACAGCAGCACAGTTGTGTGAAATGATATCTTATGGTTTTTTGATGTTTTCATGGACTTACTGGTTATTATTTGTATATCCTTTTTGGATAAATTTCAGCTCCTTTGTTTTTTAATATTTTTATTGAGTTCTAAGTGTTCTCTATATATTCTAGATACAGGTTGCTTTTCAGATATGTGATTTGCAAATGTTTTCTCCCATTCAATCTTATAAGAGACTCCTAACCTGCCAATCTCCATGGTACTGTCAGAAAAATTTAACTAAATAAAATTCGGATGATGTTATTCCTTAAATTGGATTGCTACAATGGTTCCTTATTTGCATAAGAAAAGAAGTAAAACCTCTTTCATCTCTTTAGGCTATCTTTGGTCACTGACTGCTTATAGCAAAATCAAACTTTCTGGAATGGTTTACATGGGCAACTTCTTCCCTAGTTACAGCTTTGCTACTTTCCCTGCTTGAGTACATTCCCTCTTCTGCCTATACCTACTCCCACCAGGCGAAAACTTGCTTTATTAGATGCAGCTTTAGAGTTGCTTTTGTACATCTTTTCAGGCCCTGCTTCACCCAGCATCCTTTTCTTTATTCGAAATGACCTATTGTTTCTTTGTGTCCCCATTTATATATAACATGACATTGTTCTTGTATAGCTCTATTGTAATTTCTGTAATTACCAGACTATCTCTTTCTGAGGACAACAAACGTTTCTTAATTTTTGTTCACCCCATGTAGCAGAATGTGTGGCATGGAGTAGGTACCTAATAAATGCTTGTTAAATGAAAAAATATACATTTGTTAAAATATCTGTAGAATTGATCTTAACATATCATTTCCTTTTTATAGATATGCAGTAGATGACGTTCCCTTCTCAATTCCTGCTGCCTCTGAAATTGCTGACCTTAGTAATATCATCAATAAATTGCTGGAGGCCAAAAATGGTGGGTATATATACTGTGAGAAGCTAGAAGGGGGCATGATGCCACTAACTACACTAAAAAAATTAGTTTTTTTTTTTTGCCTCATTTAAAAATGCTGTGTAAATTTTGTAACTGTAGAATTTATAAATATACAGATTTTCCTGCTGGAAGATTAAAAATGTTTTGAAAGGAAAGTTTTCAGAAAAAATTTATTTCTGTTTATTCTGCTTTAAGGCAATGGTTATGATTTAAGAATAAAGATTTGGTATAATTGTTATGATTGTAGCAGTCTGGTACAGACTGGCACAAGGGTTTTGTCATCTGGAACTCATTGGCTAGTTAAAACAACATGGGAACAAAATGCCAGTCTTAATATTTGAGCATTTATTTTCTCTAATACCAAAAACATCAGTGTTAATACTGGTATTTCATTTTTTAATTTTTAGAATTCATAAATTAATGGCTAAATACAAAAATTTGTAAACGTGTGAAAATAAAACATTTATAAAGATAAAATATGAAACATATATTATTGTACTAATATAAATTATTAGCCCATAAAATTAAAATGAAAAATGTATGCAAAGCTATAGATGAAACAAGATTGTCCATGGGTTAATAATTATTGAAGTTAGTAGATAGGGGGTTATTATATTATTCTCCTCTTTTTTTTTATATGTTTGAAAATTTTCTGTAATACAATGGTTTAAAAACTAATGAAACATTATATAAAAGAAAATTTAATCAAGAAAAATTGAAAATCCTGTAAACTGATGGTAGAACCTACAGATTTGATTAGATTCCAGGTTTGATCTTTTTTTGGCAAAAATATATACTTCACAGGCAATATTGTCTATTTTTATATTGTATCACATCAGGAAGCATTTAATATCTAGTTGTCTCTCTTAATATGCTAAGAACCATCTTTGGGCTCAGATGTCAGTCTTATTCCATCTACCATCAGCCTTTTATCTAATTAATGATTTTAGAAGTTACTAATAATCACTGTGAAGACATACAGTATTTCATTTGGAGTGCCTAAATGGCAATAGTCTAATTTTATCATTCTTTCTGCTTTATTAGCTGTGAGCCTTCTACAGAAGAGTGTTTGCTCATCAACTATTTGATATGTTGTTTTTAAACTGAAATCTAATCTTGCATTTTAGCTCAAATCAATAACCAAGTTCCTCAGTTTACAGAAAAGACAAACCAATGATACATCTAAAAATTTAGAAAAAATCTGCAACTATGTGGTAACAGTAAACAACTATATACTGATATTGCAAAGCTTTGACTGCAGGAATAAATCTTATTCTGGTCCAAAAACTTTTTTTAACAAGTGCAATATATAAAAGTACCTATACATAAGAATTTGTACACATCATGAAGAAAGTAAAGAGAAAGACTAATAGGAAATGTATTTGAATATCTCTGAATTGAGAACTGTAGCTTGTTAGCAATAAAGAGATTGCTTTAAAAAGTTTTTCACAAACATAATTTCAATATGAAGAAGGGGCAAATACTAGGCATTAGTCTCTAACTCTCACCTCCCCATTCCTCCAAACATCAGTCAAAAGTGCTTTTTAGCATTTTGAAACATCTGCATAAAAGATTCTTCCCCCTAAATGGTGGTTCCATTAACATACTTTGTTTTTGAAACTCACAGTTTATGTTATTTTATTTTCAATTTTTTTTTTTCATGGGTAGACTCTGGGAATCGAACCCGGGTTTCCAGCATGACACGTGAGAACTCTGCCACTGCGCCGCCATTTCCTGCCCTGTCTTTTGATATTAAACAAGTATTAAAACTTTTAATATTTTGACTCTATTTTTTAAGACCTTATATTTTAGAGATATATGCATCTTTAAATGCATACGTGTATTTACAGATAAAATGATATTGTTTCTGAAGATTGCTTTATAATAAACCAGCTGGAAATTGGAGGAAGGAGTGTAGATGATTGTGTATGAATTGATATTTGTCAGAGTAGGTGACGGTGATGGATACATCGAGGTTCATTATATTATTTATAATTTTCTTATGTTTGAAATTTTCCATAGAATAAACAGTTTTTAAAAATAAAAAAAATAATTACCCCAACAAAAATACCAGTATTTCTGTTCTTAAAAATCATATAGTATATGGGAATATGTGGTCTGATTGTGCCATGGAGAAATTCTGGAGAAACTCAGAGGCCACCCTCAGATAATAGAAACCTCTTTATTTTGAGGTTTCTTATATACGTCTGCTAATACCATTTAAACCAGATCTTAAGAGTGATGATAATTTTATTATGTATTTTCTTTAGAGTTCCACAAATATGTGGAATTTGATTTCCTTATCAAGGGCCAGTTTCTGCGAATGCCACTCATCAAACATATGGAATTGGAGAACATCTCATCTGTAAGTTCATATACCTTCTATATTTTACTATATCTGTTATACTATATCTCTTATAATGTTGGTAAAATCCTTTTTAGAATCAGTTATAAATCTATCTTTAGCACTCAGGATTCCTTCATTTACTGTTTTATTCTAGAAATTTGAACTTCAGCTTCTGTATATCCAATTTTGAACACCTTTCCCCCTTCTGAGAATACAGATGAATGAACTTAGAAAGATACCTTTATATTTTGGAAGAACTAGCAAGAAAAATTTATAGCAAATGCATGTAAACTGCTGGTACAGGTGTACAAAATGATTGTGCACATATAACAAAACTTTTGGGTTAGGTTATTTTGATTTATAGGCAATTCTCTTCTTTCTCTAATTTTCAGACTTCCCATAATACTGCTTTTATAATTTAAACTTAAATTTATAATTGCTTTGATCATTTTATAATTTAGAGAGCTTTTTAAATATTCTTCCCCCCTCCACCCTCCCATTTTTAGCATTAGTTTTTTAAAGCCACAGTTCTTAATATTAGTTTTAGCATATTGTTAGTCCAAATAAAGCTTTTGTTTGTTTGTTTGTTTTTGGGTGCATGGTCCAGGAATTGAACCCGGGTCTCTTGCATGGAAGGTGGGCAGCAATAAAGTTTTTGAGTTCTGTATAGTTCCAAATTTATGAGTTATGAAGAGTTCTAATATAAATGGTATATATTAAACTGGGGAATCTTTGAATTCATAATGTGATATCTTAAGACTGTACCACCTGATTGACTTCTGGTTTCTCTCTGTGACTAGGAAGAGGTTGTGGAACTAGAATATGTGGAGAAGTACAGTGCACCTCAGCCAGAGCAATGCATGTTCCACGATGACTGGATCAGTTCTATTAAAGGAGCAGAGGAATGGTATTGCCAAAATAATATGCTTCTGTCTGCTTTCTTATGCTACCACGTCCTTGGTTTTTTAAGTCCACTCTGTAAAAAGTCTTCTCAGATTTCCAGTTCTTTGTAAAAATAATTTAGTGATATAGGTTTGGATGACAATGCCAAACAAAGATTTTTTGAGTTCAGTGTATTAAAAAAGAAGCAGCTTCTATTGATAGGTTTTCTTTTCTGTTTTAAGACTAGAAAGTGACATTTGTCTTTTGAATTAGTCAAGTGACTTGGGACATTTATTTGGTTTGAGTATGAAGCTTTAAAGATTAAAGATATATATTGTTTAGAGGAAAAAAACTTTTAAATCCACAGATGTCTTGGCTTACTACCAGGAATATGCAGATCATACCATATTAGAACATATTAAAGGGCGTACTAGAATTAAGTAAAAAGGTGTGGATGGCTCAGAGCAAATCTCCACTGGCCATACATGTAGTAAAATACCTCAAAAGTGGATCATAGTAGAAGCTTACTTCTTTAATGAATGTCTCCCTGGAATTATTATACATTGTCATATTTTTTCTGGTTTAACTTCAGATGGTTTTACTGTTTTTGTCACGGGTTAAGTACAAAAGGACTGTAAGACTGCATAAGTAATTTGTCTGGCTTTCCTGAGAATTGTAGTATTTATAACTATTATAAGCAATGAAATTCAGGGATTATCAGTTATATTTTTATATTTATAAGGTCAGGAAAAGTCAAGTGTAATATCTTTTGATTTAGTGCATTTTGAAATCTTAATTTTCATAATTAAGGAAGAGCTTAAAAATGTAATTATCAAGGTTTACTTTGTCCTTGCCTTTGAAACAGTTAAATTTTAGAGTATGAAAATGCTTATTTTTTATATTTCATAGGACTTTTTTTCTCTTCATAGGATCTTGGCTGGTTCTTATGATAAAACTTCTCGAATTTGGTCCTTGGAAGGAAAGTCAATAATGACAATTGTGGGACATACAGATGTTGTAAAAGATGTGGCCTGGGTGAAAAAAGGTTAGGGATCTTTGCTTAAATTGATGAGAATCCTGGACAGGGATTTTGAAATAAGCCATTTTCAGTGCTGGAGCAGAATGGGGAGTAGTCTGGAAATGTTTCATGCCATAAGTTATTGTGAGTGTTTTAAAAATTTAGTGTTCTACGGTTAACAAATGTACCACACCAGTACTATGGGTCAGTGTGGGAGAGGTCGGGAACAAGGGGTATCGGAGGATTTGGATTTTATTTTTTATTTTTATTTCCTTTCTGAGGTAGTGAAAATAGTCCAAAATTGATCATGGGGATGTATACACAACAATGTGATGATACTGTGAGCCAGTGATTCTTTACTTCAGATGGTTTGGATGGTGTGTGAGTGTTCTCAATAAAACTGTATTTTAAAAAATTTTAATATTTAGAAGAAAAGGATTATATAAAATATCCATGAAGTTGGTAGAAACAAATCGTTACTAAAATTACATAAGATAGTATACACATTGGAGTTAATATTGAGTATGTTAAAACCTCTTCTATTTGTATTTTTGAAGAATCTTCCCTTTATACCCTTAGTTGGCTTTCTCTTTAATAGCTGGCTATATGAGTACTTTTGTCTTTTATCATCTTAAAAAAAATTCAATTATTTGGCTTTAGAATACAATGTATTTAAAACTTTTGCATTTAATTTATTTCCTTTGCTTATGTTCTCCTTTCTTCAGACAGTTTGTCTTGCTTACTACTGAGTGCATCTATGGATCAGACTATTCTCTTATGGGAGTGGAATGTAGAGAGAAACAAAGTGAAAGCCCTACACTGCTGCAGAGGTCATGCTGGAAGTGTGGAATCTATAGCTGTTGATAGCACCGGTACTAAAGTAAGTAGCTGTTATGTTATTAGCAGTGTGTTAAATTAGAATTTGAGCTTTAGTAAAAAAAATTTTCTGCAAATCCTCATCGTAATTGGCCTAGTTTAAGGATAATTGGTGATAAAAGAATGTGATTTCAAACCAAAAGTAAAAAGTTATTCAATAAGAGATATAGATTCACTTTTTCATTCTGTATGTTTGTGGTTTAGAGCATTATATAAACCACAGAAATGTGAAGAAATCAAATTATCAAGCAATTTATATAATTTTCTGAAGCATAATAATTGACATATTTTTCAGTCCATCAGTTACTCACCATGCTGTCATCTATTGAAAATGCCTAATTGATTATCTAAGCCTTAGCATATACTAGGTTAGTGTTAACGGAGTTTGTTTTATCATCAGTGCTGACCTATTCTTTATCGTGACAAAATGATACATTTTAGTTGAAAGGATACGAACGTAAGGGCAACAACACTACTAATTTATAAGTCTACAAAACCCTCTTAAAATTTAGAAAATTCCTTAAGCTATATTGAAACATTCTAGTTTAAGTTAGGGTAACAGGACATTTGATGCATTCGAAAGTAAAGACTCAATGATTTTTTTAATATTCAGCCAAAAAGAAAGTTTACTTATTGTTGAGTCAAAACTTAAGTGAAGGGCAGTGCGATGGTGGCTCAGTGGCAGAATTCTCACCTGCAGTGCTGGAAACCTGGGTTTGATTCCTGGACCCTGCCCATGAAAAAAAAAAAAAAAACTTAAGTGAATTAATGGCACCCTACCTTTGGCTACAGGAGTCGAAAACTCATCTTGAACTTGTTTAGGCTTAAAGGAAAATTGGCTTGTGAGATCGAAGGAAAGGTTGAACAACGTCATAGCAAGAGTGATGGAATGGAGGTTCACATGGCAGCACATTCTCCCTTTCCCTTCCCTCTAAGTTGGTGTTCTCTCTCACAACAGATTGGCATTTTCCACATGGCAATAAACCTGGCTCTTAATATTACATCCTACACTTTCTGTCCGTGAAAAGAGACTAATTTCAACTCTCTGGGACACGTGTTTAAATAAAGAGGTCCTGAATGAGGATTTGCCCTTTTGGTACATTGTAGGTTAGTTGTCCATCTACATGCAAACATGGCCAGGGCTCATGAGCATAGGTAGCTCCTTTAGTTGCCATGCAGATTGAGGGTGCATCCTCCAGGAGGCTAAGAAGCTAGGTGGAATGTAACTAGTAGTGAAGAATTTCAGAATCCATGCTCCACAAAGATTAGACAAAGTAAAGGTTTAAGTTAAATAGATAGAAACAATGAGGCAAGTAATATGATGAATTATATTACATACTCTTTTTCCTTCATATATGTATTTAGTTTTGCAGTGGCTCCTGGGATAAGATGCTAAAGATCTGGTCTACAGGTAAATTAAATATTTCCTTTATTCTGTTTTATTAAATGTGTTTTAAGAATCTCTGTTACCCATAATAAGCCATGAAAATTTACCAAAGCTTTTTAAAGTATACATATTTTTGACTATAGAATGGACAAAAATAAGTTTACGTCTCTGTTTCAATTTTTTTTCTGTCCAAATATCCCTTTATTTATTTGATAATATCACTAAATTACTGCAAGTATCCACAATATGTTTGGTATTATGTTCTCAGAATTCTCCTATTCAGAACCTGGCAACAAAACAAAAATAGCTTCTGAACCATTTTGATACACTTTCCTGTTAGAGGAATCTCTCAGTTAAACTGGTTTACTTTTGTTTTCTTTTTTTAATACAATTTTATCAAGGTTCAATTTCTCACTTCAAAAGTATAGATAATAAGGAACAATAAAGAGATATAGAGGTGGAGGAAGGACTCTTAGAGGAAGGTACCTTGATAGTAGTGAGAAGACACTGATGGGAAGAAAAGAGAAAAAAAAAACATGAAACATTTAAATTTAAAGAATCTAGTAATCTAGGTTCTTAACAGACTAGAATACCTCTGTTACTTCTGAAAGAATTGCTTTGTTATAGTATTATACCATAAAGTTCATAAAGTTGAAGAAATGTTTAAACTGTTTTAAATTAGGTGTAAGATGGCAGAAACTGTATAATCCATTTTAGTAGATTTTTCAAAAATGATTAAAGCAAACAATTTTGAGGCAGGAGGTGGTTTAGTTTAGAAAAGTTTCCTTTTGTGTAATTTTTTACTTTTTTTGATAGTGCTAGGTGAGATATCTTATGATTAATTGTTACCCTTAAAGGGTTTATCAAGCAGATAAATATTTATAAAGTAGTTAAAAAACTACAATCTGGTTTTCAATCTGGATGTGATACCTAGTCAGAAGACCTTTAATAAAAATGAAAAGAAATCAAACAGAAAACACAACTATCCATGAAACACTTTTAATTCTTTATTAGAAAAGTATTAGAAAATTTATTAGAAAAAAATGTATATTATTTACTAGTTAAGGAGAATAAACATGGTTGAAATGTATCTGTTTTTGTTATTTCCTCCTTTATAATTTAAATGTAATCTGGTCAGTACTCTCCTAGAACTAATAATAAGCAGTTTTGCCTGGCTATGGGTAAAGTAATGAATATTCGAAATGCCGATCTTAAAGACAGGAAAATTTCAGATTGGTTGCAATTTAGTTTTTTAATGTACTGGTGTTTTTTTTGCTTTCTAAATTTTGAAGATTGGTAGTCCAGGTATTGTTTTTATGTTATTTTCTATTAACCAAAATAATGAGGTATATCCATTTCTTAACCGATTGAGATAACATGGAGGAAGTCTGTACCTAGAACTGTAAATATTTCTTTGAGAATGTTTGCAATGAATATTAATTATAAATTAAGAAAATACCAAATCTGATTCACTATAATACAGTCCCTACAAATGAGGAAGATGAAATGGAAGAATCTACTAATCGACCAAGAAAGAAACAGAAAACAGAGCAATTGGGACTAACCAGAGTAAGTGTATTGAGAAATTAACTATACTTGGCTTAGGTCAGTATTGACAAATATATGGTAATTTAATATATTCTTTCACATTTATGGTTACTTTTATCTTGCCTGCTACTTCAGTCATAATTATGTTTTCTTTTGGTAGGTTTGTAGAATTTTTTTATTACAATATTCTATTCTACCTTTATTTGAGTCTTCAAATATATCCAACCAATCTTACAGACTGGTAGTTTGATTATTTAGCTATTATATTTGGTATATAATGCATTCCTGAAGTTAGGATATTTTAACTATTAAATTTTGCACTAAAGGTAAGTGAAATATTCAATTACTTGACTATTTGTATTTGTGTCTGTATTTGTTTTGTTTACTAAGAATGTATTTCTTACTAGGGATGCTAGTGATAACTACTATAAATCAAGTTTAATTTGGGATTTTATTCTCATCATTTAGCTGTTAGATTGCATTACATCAAACTCGCTAAATTCATCCAGATTCTTATTTATTCTGTTTTGTTATGAAGATTGCCATAACATGATTTGACCTTTATTTATACAGTTAAATGAGAAGGACAGTAGTGAGTGGGTTTAGGAAAACATATTTTTCCTAAAGCTGTAATGAATGTGTACTAAATCAAGCACACATTTTTAACATTTCTTATAATCCTCAAAAGCAAAATATCTTATAACAATTATTGGAAATTAGGAGTGAAGTGTGCTCATAAAAGATTGGTCAAACGAGTAAAATGCAATGTGCTAGCTGGATCCATCTGAAAGTAGTGATTTATAACTTCTTAATACATTTAAACATGGACTGCCAAATTGCAAGAGGAAAGATCTGGCAGCTATCCAGCTTTCTTATCACTTACTCTGATAAGACAAATTGAAGCTGGAAATGCCTTACCAATTGGATTTTGTGCCAGTGGTAATGTAAGTTAACGAATATCCCTGCTAAAATCTCCAAGAGAATGTATCTGATTAGAAAAAGATTATGTACAGTAATTCACATCTTAAATATACAGCTTAATGAATTTTTACAAACCCATACCCCCAAATAATCACTACCCAAATCAATGTTTAGAAAATTGCCAGCAGCTTGAAGTTTCCCTTTATCCTCCCTCACAATAAGTAGTTCCCTCAAGGTAATCACTATTCTATTTTAAATCACATTTTACTTATTTTTAAATTTAATATCATATCTGTTAGACTCATTCATGCTGCTGGGCATTCATAGTTTGTTCTTTTTATTGATATATGGGGTTCCATTGCATGAATAGAGCATACTTTTTCCCTTCTCCTCTTGACAGACATTTATGTTGCTTAAAATTTTGAGCAGTCATGAATAAAGCTGCTAAGAAAGTTCTTATACTTATCTTTTGGTGCATATATGCAGTCATTTCTGTTGGCTATAGTCAAAGAGGTAGAATTACTGGGTTCCAGAGTATTAGTATGTTCAACTTTCTGTTAGATATCACCAAAAAGTTTTCTGAAATAGTTTTATCAGTTTACACTTACACTTGCAGTACGTGAGAACTAATACTCCACATCCTTACCAGCACTTGGTATTGTCAGTTTGTTTTAACCCACAACTAATTTTATCAAGTAATACATGCCTACGTTTAATAACTTTTAAGAATTATATTATTTTGTCAATTTCTCGTGGTACATTGTAGAATTTTACTTTGGTTTTAATCTGCTTTTTCCTAATGACTAATGATATGAAGCCTCAGCTCTTTGGATATCCAATTATGAAGTTCTTGTTCGTATTTTTAGCTTACATTAAATAAGTATGTTGCCTATCTTTTTCTTAATGATTTGTAAGAGTTCTCTTTATTTTCTGGATGCAAGTTCTTTGCTGGATATATATCTTACAAGTATCTTCTCCATTCAGTGTCTTGCTGATAACTTACTGTGTACTTTCATAAGTTTTTCCATTCATTTTATTTGAGGGGAACAACAGTATATTCATTTTCTCATCTAGCTTTTTGAACTCATGCATTCATAAATTATTAACTGAAATTATGCTGGAAACCCTTAAAAGTGCGAATTGCAGTGAAAATTTTGCTGCAAATAGCACATAGAAAAATTCAGATTTTTAAGACCAAAAGAATAAGACATATCAAAAACAGTTATCTTCTCTCTGCATTTCTTTCCAGTAACTGACTTTTCAATTTTAATTATGTTGCCATTCAGTTAATTTACTTATCATTTACTTCATATATTAACATATAGTAAGGTTTTTGCCTCTGTATTAAAATTGCTTTTTTCTCTCTAATAAGGTTAGACTAATTCTAAGTCTAATAAAGTTAGACTATTCTAACTTTTGTCACTACTACCAAACTAAGGTCAGTCCATCCTTCCCCAACCACCTCCCTCATTCTGCCCCTTTGTAGTCAACCCCTCCTCCCAACCTATGCATGCCCTGGCAACCACTGATCTGTTCTTTGTTCCTACAGTTTTTCTTTTTCCAGAATGTCATATAATATAATCATCCAGTATATAACCATTGTACCTGGCTTTTCCACTTAATATAATACATTTGAGATTCATCTATGTTGTTGAGATGTCAGTGGTTTGTTCCTTTATTGTATAGATGTACCACAGGTTGTTTAATCATTCAACAGTTAATAAAGTTGTTATACATATTTATGTACAGGTTTTTGTGTGAATCTTAAGTTTTCATTTTTCCCTGGTAAATAATAGGAATGGGATTGTTGGTTTATATGATAAGTTTATTGTTTTTACCATGTTGCTTTCTATCATAGAGCCTTTGATTACATTTATACTAACTGTGGTAGTTAGATTCAGTTTGTCAACTTGGCCAGGTGAAGGTACCTAGTTCTTTTGCTGTTGATGTGAGCCAGTGGTACATGGACCTCATCTGTTGTTCATTACATCTGCAGTCAGCTAAGAGACGCGCCTGCTGTAATGAATGATGTTTGATTTAATTGGCTGGTGCTTAAATGAGAGAGCTCAACAAGTAGCTCAGCATACCTCATCTCAAACACTCGCAGCTCAGCCCAGGCCTTTGGAGATGCAGAAGGAAATCACCCCGGGGAAAGTTGTTGGAAACCAGAGGCCTGGTGAGAAGGCCAGTAAGATCACCCTGTGCCTTCCCACATAAGAAAGAGACTCAGTTGAAAGTTAGCTGCCTTTCTTCTGAAGAACTAACAAAATAAATCCTCTTTTATTAAAAGCCAATCCGTCTCTGGTGTGTTGCATTCCGGCAGCTAGCAAACCAGAACACTATCTTTTCATTTTGTTTTGGCTTCCAGTAGAGGTATTTCTATTCCTTACTCCTCTAGCATGTTTCTTTACTTCTTTCAGGAAAATTTTAGAGCTGGAAGGGAGAGACCATAAACATCATCTGGCCCAGGAGTTGGCAACCTGCATTCCAATGGTCCGTTTGGCCTTGGCCTGTTTTTGTACTGCAGAGATCTAAAATTGGTTTTTACATTTTTAAAGGGTTTTAAAAACAAAAGAATAAAACAGAAACTGTATGTGACCAGCAAAGCCTAAAATATTTGCTCCCTGGCTCTTTACAGAAAAAGTTTGCATTTTTCCATATTGCAGATGAGGAAATGATACTTAAGGAGACTAAATGTAACAGATACAAAGGTAGATTGACCATCTTCCATTCCAAAATTCTTGCCTTGTCTCACATGTTGCTTATAGTTAAGGAAGCATTATACCTAATTTGGGGCTTTTAATTTAAGAAAGATGTTAGAAATTTTGGAATATAAATAAATAAGCTCTGGACGTTATTTAAAAATTAAATAATAGGACTTTAAGACACTGAGGAAATGGAGCGGTGAGAATAAACTATTGAAATTAATTTAGAAACTGGCAGCACCTTAACTTGAATCTAGGTTTATGTGATCCCAAAGCCTTTTCTACTAACTTCTACATATAACATATTTGTCAGCAGGAGACTTAAGTTTTTGTTAATGTTAATACTACTAAAAATGAAAAACAATTCTTAGCCAACAGACAGATTGGGAAGCAACAGAATATAGTTGAAAGACTATATACTTCGGAGTAATATAGGTTCAAACCTCCATCTTTGACTTATAAGTTCTGTGACCTTGTGAGTTATCTTTTTCAGCTTCAGTTTATTCATCTATAAAAGAAGAAACAGAAATATCCATTTTGGAGGATTGATGTAAGAAGTAATAAGGCAGTATGAGAGCTAAAGTGACTTGTTAAAGTATCTGGGATATGGGCTTTAGAAGTAATAATTGATTGTTTCTATTACTATGAAATGAAAATCTTTTCTCCTTTCATTTCTAGACTCCCATTGTGACCCTTTCTGGCCACAAGGAAGCAATTTCCTCAGTCCTTTGGTCAGATGCTGAAGAAATCTGTACTGCATCTTGGGATCACACAATTAGAGTGTGGGATGTTGAAACTGGCAGCCTTAAGTCAACTTTGGTAAGACTTAGAAATTCATTGTTTTTCTGATATTTTCAGTGATAAATTTCTGGGGATGCTTACTTTTAACCCACCATAACTAAGTGTTTTTTCCTTCTGTTTTTTTTAGACAGGAAATAAAGTATTTAATTGTATCTCCTATTCTCCACTTTGTAAACGTTTAGCATCTGGGAGTACAGATAGGCACATCAGACTATGGGATCCCCGAATGAAAGGTGAGTTGCAAACAGTACACTAGTTGTAAATAACATCAATTTCTCTTCTTGCTAGAAAGGTATATAAAAATTATCTGGAAGTATTTTGGGTTTGTGCTGCCTAATTCTCTTTTCTAAAATCCAACAATTTCTATCTTTTTGCTTTGTTCAGATGGTTCTTTGGTGTCACTGTCCCTAACCTCACATACAGGCTGGGTCACATCAGTAAAGTGGTGTCCTACCCATGAACAGCAGCTGATCTCAGGTTCTTTAGATAACATTGTCAAGCTGTGGGATACAAGAAGGTAAATCCTATTTATGATATACAACATAAATATACTAATTATTTGTTTTATCCTGAGAAATGAATTGAATACTGAAATAATTATCCAAAAAACAAGAGTAAAAAATGTTTTCAATCGTACTGATCTTATAAATACTGATAATCAAAGGGAAAAACCAGGATCAAAGGAATTGTCTTTATGTTATTAAGCTAGTTTTTACATTCAGAAAGAATCTAATTAGTGTTATTTTTTGCCAAAAAAGAAAAAATCCACAAGATTATAAAATCCATCTTTCTGACCTTGAAATTATTATTGTTAAAAGACATAGAGAGGGGCGGGCCGCGGTGGCTCAGCGGGCAAGAGTGCTTGCCTGCCATGCCGGAGGACCCCGGTTCGATTCCCGGCCCCAGCCCATGTAAAAAACAAACAAACAAACAAAATATAATAAAACAAGAAAATGTTTAAAGATGTTTCCCTTTCTTCCTCTCTTCCTTCCTTCCATCCTTCCTTCCTTCTCTGTCTTTCCTTCCCTTCCTCCCTCTCTCTTTAAAAAAAAAAAAAAAAAAAAAAAAAAAAGACATAGAGAAAAAGAGAGTTTAGAGAACCTATGATATATATTCCAGAAATAAAGAAGAAGGCCAAGTCACTGAGTAAATAGTTTTGTGCCTAAATTATAAATTATATGGCAATAGAAAATTAAATAAAAATATAGATTTTAAAAGATAACTAGATATTAAAGATAATCATCTTATTTATGGGCTAGTGCTACAATACTATTATATAATGTACCAATAAAGTGGATACATTGTTTATTTACATATTTTTACAAGTAGAATTGAAAATTCCTGTTTGGTGTAGTTATTTTCTTACCTTAAATTTGCCTTTTGATATTCTTATACAAGTTTATGATATGTGACTTTTTTTTTGGCTTTTTTATTCTTTATAATTTTTTATTAAAAAAAAATCAGAAGCGCGAACATCCTTAATATATGCTCATTCCGCTCTACATATATAATCAGTAATTCACAGTATCATCACATAGTTGCATATTCATCATCATGATCATTTCTTAGAACATTTGCATCAATTCAGAAAAAGAAATAAAAAGACAACAGAAAAATAAAACAAAAACAGAAAAATAAAAAAAGAATTTTACATACCATACCCCTTACCCCTTCCTTTCATTGATCACTAGCCTTTCAAACTGAATTTGTTTTAACATTTATTCCCCCGTTATTTATTTTTATTCTGTATGTTCTACTCGTCTGTTGACAAGGTAGATAAAAGGAGCATCAGACACAAGGTTTTCACAATCACACAGTCACATTGTGAAAGCTCTATCATTATTCAGTCATCATCAAGAAACATGGCTACCGGAACACAGCTCTACATTTTCAGGCAGTTCCCTCCAGCCTCTCCATTACATCTTGGATAACAAGGTGATATCTACTTAATGCATAAGAATAACCTCCAGGATAACCTCTCGACTCTGTTTGGAATCTCTCAGCCATTGACACTTTGTCTCATTTCACTCTTCCCCCTTTTGGTCGAGAAGGTTTTCTCAATCCCTTGATGCTGTGTCTCAACTCATTCTAGGATTTCTTTCCCACGTTGCCAGGAAGGTCCACATCCCTGGGAGTCATGTCCCATGTAGACAGGGGGAGAGTGGTGAGTTTGCTTGTTGTATTGGCTGGAGAGAGAGGCCACGTCTGAGCAACAAAAGAGGTTCTCTTGGGGTGACTCTTAGGCCTAATTTTAAGTAGGTTTGACCTATCCTTTGTGGGGTTAAGTTTCATGTGAACAGACCTCAAGACTGGGGGCTGAGCCTATAGCTTTGGTTGTCCGCACTGCTTGTGAGAACATCAATAATTCAGCTTGGGGAGGTTAAATTTTCCCCTGTTCTCACCATTCCCCGAAGGAGACTTTACAAATACTTTTCCATTCACTGATCAGATCACTATGGGATTCATCGGGACATCACTCTGGGCAAACCAATAAAATCTAATGTCCTACCCAAGGTTCCGTGTACTTATGTTGTTCAACCAACTATCTACATAAGTTATATTAGGAAATGCACTAGTCAAAATATAAATTTTGTACCAAATAGACATTTTTTTATTTAGTCTCACACACATGTTGAAATTTTAAAATATTAATTACCATCTATTTTCAGCACCCTGCAGTAGTGACATTCCTTTGTTCTTCCTCATGCAAAAACATTTTAAAATTTGTACATTTAGTCATTATCATTATACACTCTAGGCATTCCTAGATTATACCATCTCAGTCTTTATTGTCTATCTTTCTTTGTGATTTCATTTATGCCCCCAGCCCTCATCCCTCTATCATTCTCACATTCAGCTTCATTCAGTGTTTTAACATAATTGTATTACAGTTAGGTAGTGTTGTGTTGTCCATTTCTGACTTTTTATATTCAGTCCTGTTGAACTATCTGTATCCCTTTAGCTCTGGTTACCCAATATCTTACCCTAATTCTATGTCCTGATGGTCTCTGTTACCAACGAAATATTCCCAGTTTATTCCCACTTTTGTTTTTGGCTAATCACACTCAGCATAATGTCCTTAAGGTCCATCCATGTTGTTACATACTTCATAACTTTATTCTGTCTTACAGCTGCATAATAGTCCATCATATGTATATGCCACAGTTTGTTTAGCCACCTGTCCATTGATGGACATTTTGGCTGTTTCCATCTCTTGGTAATTGTAAATAATGCTGCTATAAACATTGGTGTGCAAATGTCCATTTGTGTCCTTGCCCTCATGTCCTTTGAGTAGAGACAGCATATAGACTGGTCCTATTTTTTAATCCATTCTCCTAGACTATGTCTTTTGATTGGGAAATTTAATCCATTAATATTTAGTGTTAATACTGCATGGGTATTACTTTCTTCTGCCATTTTGCCTTTTGGATTTTATCTGTCATATCTAATTTTCCTTCTTTTTACCTTTACTCATAGTCTTCCTTTCTACACTCTTCTCCACACCTCTCTCTTCTGTCTTTTCATGTCTGTCTCTAGTGCTCCCTTTAGTATTTCTTGCAGAGCTGGTCTCTTGGTCACAAATTCTCTCAGTGATTTTTTTGTCTGAAAATGTTTTAATTTCTCCCTCATTTTTGAAGGACAATTTTGCTGGATATAGAATTCTTGGTTGGCAGTTTTTCTCTTTTAATAATTTAAATATATCATCCCACTGTCTTCTCGCCTCCATGGTTTCTGCTGAGAAATCTACACATAGTCTTATCAGGCTCCCCTTGTATGCGATGGATTGCTTTTTCTCTTGTTGCTTTCAAGATTCTCTCTCTCTCTTTGACCTCTGACATTGTGATTAGTAAGTGTCTTGGAGTACGTGTTTTTGGATCTATTCTCTTTGGGGTACGCTGCATTTCTTGGATCTGTAATTTTAAGTCTTTCATAAGAGTTGGGAAATTTTCAGTGATAATTTCCCCTATTAGTTTTTCTCCTCCTTTTCCCTTCTCTTCTCCTTCTGGGGCACCCACAACACGTATATTCATGCACCTCATGTTGTCTTTCAGTTCCCTGAGTACCTGCTCATATTTTTCCATTTTTTCCCCTATATTTTCTTTTTCTTTCCGGATTTCAGATATTCTATCCTCCAGTTCAGAAATCTTATGTTCTTTCTCTCGAAATCTACCGTTGTAGGTTTCCATTGTTTTTTCATCTCTTCCACCGTGCCTTTCATTCCCATAAGTTCTGTGATTTGTTTTTTCAGATTTTCAATTTCTTCTTTTTGTTCATTCCTTGCCTTCTTTATATCCTCCCTCAATTCATTGATTTGGTTTTTGATGAGGTTTTCCATGTCTGTGCGTATATTCTGAATTAAATGTTTCAGCTCCTGTATTGCATTTGAATTGTTGGTTTGTTCCTATGACTGGGCTATATCTTCAATTTTCCTAGTGTGATTCATTATTTTTTGCTGGCATCTAGGCATTTAATTACCTTAATTAGTTTATTCTGGAGATTGCTTTCACTTCTTTTTTTTTTTTTTTTTTTTTTTTAAAGGAAAGACAGAGAGAAGGAAGGAAGGATAGAAGGAAGGAAGGAAGGAAGAAAGGGAAACATCTTTAAACATTTTCTTGTTTTATTGTATTCTGTTTCTCCGTTTTTGTTACATGGGCTGGGGCCGGGAATCGAACCGAGGTCCTCCGGCATAGCAGGCAAGCACTTTGCCCGCTGAGCCACCGCGGCCCGCCCGCTTTCACTTCTTTTAACTAGGGTTTTCTTGCTGGATGAATTTGTTGTCTGTCTGTTCTTTGACATTCAATTCAGCTTTATGTGGACCTCTAACTTAAGTTTTGTTTAATAGAGGAGTTTTTTCAGTTCTTGTTTTCCTGTTTCTTGCCCTGCTTGTGTGGTGCCTTTCTCCCACACACACTTAGGAGGGTCTACGTAGATACTATAGACCCCAGCCAGATTTCCCCAGACCAAACTGGCCTCATATCAGGAGGAAAGAGTCACCTGCTTTAGTTTTCCCTAGGGTGAGACCCAGCAGGTTGAAAGACTTTCCTGTGAAGTCTCTGGGCTCTGTTTTTCTTATCCTGCCCAGTATGTGGTGCTTGTCTGCCTTCAGGTCCCACCAGCATAAGATGATGTGGTACCTTTGACTTTGGCTGGGTGCATGGTGGAGACCGAGGAGAGGTTGTAGGCTGGTTTTAATGGTTTCAAATTACCAAGCCCTGGTGTCTGAATTCCTTGGGAGAGGGATTCCACCTGAGTTGGGCTCCACCCTCCTCCCCTGGGGAAGGCGCTGGGGCAAAAATGAGCACCCTCTGCTTTGACCAGGTTCACCTGAGCTGATGGCCTGTTTTTAATGGTCAGAATTTGTTAATTAATTCCACATTGGTGTTTGGTTGGGCTCAGCCCCTGCTGCTGGTAAAATCTCTTTCTTTCCCCTCTGGGAAGCGGCCTGTGGGGTAGGGGCACTGGCCGCCGCGGCTTGGGGAACTCTCGG
Organism: Tamandua tetradactyla; assembly: GCF_023851605.1. NCBI lineage: Eukaryota > Metazoa > Chordata > Mammalia > Pilosa > Myrmecophagidae > Tamandua > Tamandua tetradactyla. Next base: position 177,728,508 of record NC_135329.1, on the reverse strand, counting down.
TTCTGGGGGGACTCACAGCCAGTCCAGCTGGTCCAGATTGGGGTACGCTGTGTGTCTGATCACTGATGTGGCCTCAGGAGCTGTTCTGTATTGTTTCTGGTTATTTAGTAGTTGTTCTGGAGGACAAACTAAAATGTGCACATTGTTAAGCCGCCCTCTTGGTCCGGAACTCGGATTGGCTTTTAATAAAAAGGGATTTATTTCATTAGTTCTTCAGAGGAAAGGCAGCTTACTTTCCGCTGATGTTCCTTCTTACGTGGGAAGGCACAGGATGGTCTCTGCTGGTCTTCTCTCCAGGCCTCTGGGTTCCAACAACTTTCCCTGGGGTGATTCCTTTCTGCATCTCCAAAGGCCTGGGCTGAGCTACGAGTCTGATATGTGACTTTTAACATTCAGAAGGAATATGCATTTTAACTGGACATTTTACATAGCAAATAATCTATAGTTTCTAGTACGTTCTAAGTTCTGTGAAGGAAGTAAAGCAGGGTAAAGGGACACATCTTTGAGGAAGGCTTCTCAGAGAACATGATATTTTTGCAGTGAACTGAATAATATGAAGTTATGAGATGAACAAAGATCATGGCAGAGGGAACAGTAAATAAGGTAGGAAGAATCTTGGTATGTTGGAGAAATAGCAAGAAGGCCAGTGTTGATGGAATGGAATGAAACATGGGAGAAAGTAGCAGGACATGAGGAAGGTAGTAGTTCTATTGAGTAGGTCCTTATAAGCCAAATGGTGTTTGGGTTTCATTATCAGCTGGGAAGGTTTTTGAGGGTTTTGAGCAGAGGAGCAGGAATAGAAGCAGAGTGGCTGTTGCAATTTAGGAGAATGGTCATGGTGACTTGGACTATCATAGGAATACTAGAGATGGTAAGTGGTTAGCTTTGACATATATTCTGAAGATGGTGTTTGGCATATCTGGTTTATGGATTGAATGTGGAGACAGAAAGCAAAGATTATGCCCATAATTTCTGCCTGAGCAATGGGGTGATGGTGCCACTTACTGGGATGGGAAGGAGTAGAAAAACAGGATTGAAAGTGAAAATCAAGAATTTTGTTTTGGGTGTTTTAAATTTGTAGTGTTTATAAGATACCTGTCAGGCAATTTGTTGTACTTACCAAGTTCAAGGGAAAAGTTTGAGCTGAAGATATAAATTTGGGTGTTATTGGCATATAGACAAAAGAGTATATAAAGCCACAATTTTGGGTAAAAGAAAGGTAGTCGTGAAAGTGTGAAATTTTAAATAAATTTTATAAATTTTTATAAATAGCATCTTTCCTGAATATATTTGTTACAGTAAATTTTTTGCCTGCTAATGATATGGAAAAAACAGAGGTATTTAAGTAAATACTCAGAATTTTAAGATTCTGTGGTTATCAGGACAAGGGTACTAAACTTCTGTAAAGGTCTTAGGAAAGTGTATATATCCATATATATTTGTTTCTTTTAATACTATGAAATACATATACCTTGTTAATTTGTCATCTTTTAGTTGTAAGGCTCCTCTCTATGATCTGGCTGCTCATGAAGACAAAGTTCTGAGTGTAGATTGGACAGACGCAGGGGTAAGAATTTAATTGGTTATTTGGTGAAGAATAAAATCTGTTATTAGATTAAATCTGGCATTTGTGTTTATAGTTATTAGTTTCAGTATATCATTTACAAGTCTTGTACTCTGTTATTCATTAAAGTTATTAATAAAATTTTACATCTCATGGAAAGAAGAAACAAATTTGTCCTTTAATAATAGGAACAGTAAAATTTTAAATTTTGAAGCAGTGTTTTAAGTCCATAAATTCACTACTTTAGACTTAGTTGGATCAAAGTATTTCCGAATTAGAAAAATCTTGTGTCTGGATTATAAAATGTTGTTAAAGGCATACAATTTGTAGTTATTTTTCTGTATATTCTGTATATTTATAAACTCTTGTTCCTAAGAATTCTTTTTAAATACGAATTCTATGGTTATTTGCATAACTTGTATTATCTGTTTACCTGCAGACTATTCTGCTGTCCTTTAACTTTTAATTTTCTCAAATGGATAATTATACTCAAACTTGTTTATTGTTTTTTAGCAAATGTGTCATAGAAAGTAGAGCTTATGTCTTAACTGATTTCAGATGATCTGATTTTAAAATTTTGATAGATGTATATAATGGGAAAATTGATGCAAGTGGTTCATTTAAATATTAGCACTTGCTGCAAGTCATGTGTAGTTCTTTTTTGAATCAAAATCATCAGTATCTTGTTAGGTTTAGTTGTCACTTGAAATAATTGTATTTACTTATGTTTTTGTGTCTTTTTCTTTCCCTTTATACAGTTACTTCTGAGTGGAGGAGCAGACAATAAGTTGTACTCCTACAGATATTCACCTACTACTTCCCATGTGGGGGCATGAAAGTGAATGATAATTTGACTATAGAGATTCTTTCTATAAATGAAATCTATAGATAATTCTCAGATTATGTAGACCCGCAGGTCAACTCTTCAGAAAGCAGCCTTTTAAGTTAAAAGTTTACATAAGGTTTTCATCCTTTATAAAGCTATATTACTGTATTTTTCTTCTTTATTTTGTATTTATAATAACAACATTTTGTGTTTATAAAGTATAAAATATGAACTGCATTCTCTGAACTCTTGAAATTAAAGTGTTTTATTTTCTTTTTAAAGATTTTGGTTTGAATTAAGATTTGCTTTTGTAATGCTTTACAAAGTATATATTAGCAATGTAGTAATTAAGTTTTATTTCTGATGGATAAGTTTAGGTTTTAAATTTACTGTTTTTTTAAAAAGCATATATTAAAAAGTCTAATACATATTTTTAAATAGGGTAAATAATTAGAAATACAATTTACCTTTGGTAAAATAAGTGATATCTTTACTATAAGAAAGTAAGACTTTGTAGGTATTCAGAACATTTGAAGATGGTTTACTAAGTATTTACTGAAATATTTGTGAAGAACTTTGATAAAAGATGTCAGAGTCCTTTAGAAAGTGCATACAAATTTCCTGATAACCAGACATTTCTTTTCTCTTACTATCATTGTAAATAGGAATAGATTCTTTAGACAAAACCTTTTAATAAGATAATAAACATTCTACAGAATTTATGATTTATCATTAGCATTTATCCTTAGCATGTTAAATATCAAATATTCAAAGTAATTGTCTTAAATAATTTTTATCTTTAATGGATTGTGGAATCCCTCAAGCAGAGCACTTACACAACCTCTTAGTAATATATAGGAAGTCAATTTTATCTCCTAACTAGATTCAAGTGCAGCATATCTCAAAAGATATTCCCATTATGGAGGTGTTTGGGTTTGCTAAAGCTGCCGAATGCAATATACCAGAAATGGAACGGCTTTTAAAAAGGAAATGTATTAAGTTGGAAGTTTACAGTTCTAAGGCCATGAAAATGTCCAAATTAAGGTACCAACAAGAGGTTACTTTTACTCAAGAAAGGCTGATGCCATCCAGAACACCTCTGTCAGCTGGGAAAGCACATGGCTGGTATCTGCTGGAGGCTTTTGCTTCTGGACATCTCTGTCAGCTGGGAAGGCAAGTGGTGATGTCTGCCAGCTTTCTCTCCTGGCTTCTCATTTCATAAAGCTTTCCTGGGGGTGTTTTCCTTCTGCATTTCCAAAGGCCTCTGGCTGTGTGGACTCTGAAGCTTTTCCCAAAATGGTTCTCTCTTAAAGGACTTCCAGTAATAAACCCCATCTTGAATGGGTGGACGAGCATCTCCATGGAAACCACCTAATCAAAAGGTACCACCTACAATTGGGTGAGTCACAGCTCCATGGAAGCAGCGGGGGGGGGGGGGAAAGATCCCACGCAGCAGTACTGAAACAGGATTAAAGAACATGGCTTTTCTGGAGTACACAACAGTTTCAAACCAGCGTAGGAGGTCTGGGAAATAACATCTATACTTTGTTGTAGTGGACCACCAAATTAATAGTAAATTAAACCATTTAGGCATTTAGTTCTCTTGTAATGAAGAAGTTCAGAGGCCGTCCAGGGATGGCATAGTGTTTTGTTCCACATTCCGTTTAAGAATCTGGACTCCTTCTACCCCTAAGACATAGCCATTAACAATCAGTTATGACAATGTCCAAACTGCAAAGAAAGATGTAAATATTAGGTAGACAGCATAGAGATTAAAGCAATTAACCTTTTGGAGAGGGAACTGGTTGCCAAGAAAGTTATCATGAAGGAACGACATTTGGTCCAGATCTGGACAAATAATTGGTTGGAGGGTGCTGAGTAGATTATTCCTGGAAGAGGGAGCAGCATGGAAGCATCAGAAGTGATGTCTCAGAAATACTATAAGCAAGTAGGCATAATATTTTTATATGAAGAATAGAAATGCTAAGAAATTTAATTTTGTTTTCCTCTTTTAAATAAAACCATCTTCCAGGTCTTCTGTAAGACAAGATGGTCTTTTCATATTGGAAAACCTTGCTGTAAGATTACCCAAAGATTATTAGGATAGACATTTGAATTTTTTAAAATTGGTATTCTACATAGAATGTTTAAAAACAATAATTTCTTTGAGTAGATGACCAGAATTTATGCCATATCCTTTTCCTTTGAATTTAGAATTAACATTTTGGAGCTTTTGCCAACAGTGCATAATTATGTATCAGAATGTTTCCTAGCATTATCATGGAAACAGAACAAATGAAAGTTTAATTTTGATATTAATATAAAATAGTTGAATAGTTGAACAAACAACCCTACGTAACAAAGCAAATACCATCTGAGAATTTCTGACAATAACACTGAAATCTGTTCAGACAGCCTAAAATTCCTTTGATATATTCTAGTTTTGAAAAATCGTCATTGCTTATGTTATATAAAGCAAATGTAAGGAAAAATACTAATCTTTGATAGTTGTTAACATAGCTCCTATTCTTAAAGGAAAAAGGTGACATTTTATGACTGTATATGCAAGAGATAGTCAATTAATATCTTTTTTATAAAAGCTATTAATAGGAGGGGGTGCTAGGGTAGTTCAGTAGTAGAATTGCCTGCCATGCGGGAGACCCGGGTTTGATTCCCAGCCCAAGCACTTCCCAAACAAACAAATTAACAAAACAAATTCAACAAATGGTGCTGCAATAATGGGATATTCACATGGAAAAAGAATGAAATGTGACCCCGCCATACAGCATACTAAAAAAAAAAGCTACTAATAAGAATCAGGTTCATAAGGGAAGTAAAATCCAAACTTCTAATAAAAAACTCCAGGGTGTAAAAACAGTAGGGGACAGGCAGTGGTGGCTCAGTGGCAGAGTTCTTGCCTGCCATGCAGGAGACCTGGGTTCGGTTCCTAGTTGCCTGCCCATGTGAAAAAAAAAAAAATAGCAACTTGTGGTCACTTTAATACTGATGCTTTTTTACTAGTATAGACTTCAAGTTAACATAATAATAAAATTAATTAAAATTTTGTTATATGAACAAAATATATCTTCAATGTAACTTAGTAGTAATGTTTGTATAATAGAATTTGGCTGTCTTGCGTATCTTTTCCAATGATTTGTAGGTTTAAGGAAGTAAATTATTTTCTGGTGGTATCTGTAAAAGGGAAATAAAATTATATCCTACTAAAATAGTACTCTGGCATAAGTACTATATTATCTGTATTATAAAAAGAAGATAGTTGTTAGAGCGGGTAAGTTATTTACGATTATATAGCCAGCCAGTAAATGGCAGAGCCAGGATTTGAATTCAGGTTTATCTTTCTAGAGCTCAGGCTCTTCACGAGTACATAGTCTATCTGTTCTTATTTAGTGCATTAGAATGACTTTTTTATCAATGTAAAGAATAAGTATGAAAATACCTTCAGATACATAAAAGAAAGGAAATATATAAATTTTGGGGTGGCATTTATTGGTACTAAAATACCATAAAGTTATGTGCAGCTGTGCATTTTTGGCCTTGAAAATTCACTTAAATTTTAGTATACCATGAAATATGTTAGCATAATAGTAACCAAATATATACTTTAAAATGTTTCTTTATTTTCATGTAGAAATTGTATATGAGCAAGAAGTAACTTTAGAAATTATCCTATTGATTCAAAACATTGAATTATAATGTTATTCTTGTCACTAAAAGAAGCCACAACACAGACAGATCAAGTAACTAGTATGAGGGAATAAAGCTAGTTAATGATAGAGCTAGGAGACATGCCTCTGCATATTGAAGACTACAGCAAAATCATCTTGTTAGTTACAATCTGAAAGAATTTTTTTGTTTCTAAAATTTATATCTATAGTTTAAAAAAAGTATAAATTATATGCCTGGGCCTTATTAATACCAAGTTAAATTCAGCGTTGTTTTTTCAGGGGGAAGGAAACACTTTTTTTTTTAATGTCCACAATATTTCATATTAAACAAAAATAACATCCTATAATAATGTCTGTAATTCTAGACTTGCTTGAATAACTGAAAATATAATAGGGGAAAGAGAATATGTTAGGCTTGCAATGTTTAAGTAATTTGTGTGATCACCTGGGAATATAGATCTCCATCTCTTTCCTAACAGCCATTAGTACACTACCTGTAATGTTTCTCCAGACATCCTTGGTAAAAATCAGATTATAAGGCGGAACAGCTGGAAGAATTAAACTATTTCCACGATCTCAGGTTCAATAGGTCCCTAATATTTAAGAGTAAAATTATACAAAAGTCAGAATTCTTAATGTTTTCTAGTATCAGCTGAGATTTTATTGGGGTGGTTAACCAGAGGTTTGCCTGATAATGCAAATATAAAAGATCATTTTTCACTAAGGAAACTAGGACTCCAGGTTTAGATCCCAGATTTGTGGGTCCTACATTTTAAGTCATCTCATGCTCTTCTTTTCTTGTTAGTTTGCAGAGTGAAAGTCCACAGGAGATGAAAACACTTTTTTTTTTTTTTTTTAACATGGACAGGCACCGGGAATCGAACTCAGGTCCTCTGGCATGGCAGGCAAGCATTCTTGCCTGCTGAGCCACCGTAGCCTGCCCAAAAACACTTTTTATACTAGAGTACTTCTGTTACATGTTGATGGAAAATGATATGATCTATAAATGTACTTCAAAATGAAATTAAAATCCTCCATATAAAGGTATTTTAATGGTGTTAAATCCTTTCATTCTCTAAAGTAGCACTAAATTTTAATTGCTTCACTACCTCATTTATTTGTTGAGAAACTGTTACTAGCTATTTAAATGTCTTACCAATCTAACAGCTAAAAATAGATTTTCTTTTTATTCATTCAAACAATTGGAATACTAGCAGTAAGATCTAATTCCTGCCCTGGAAGAGCATAAGGAGCTCTCTCTACCTTACTCACTGAAGCCACACTTGTACAGTTTTCTCAGTGACTTCTGAAGGAAATGAGATTATGTGTAAATTGCTATATTTCATGATGGTTTGGAGGTAGCATGTAGCTTTCTGTAATTGTCCCCAATTAAGAGAACAAAATCAACAGGTCTGCCCCCCTTAGATTTTCTGTAGTGTTCCATGGATTACCTTTCCCTGCTTCAGATTCAGATTTCCTTGCTTCAGTTAAACTTCATCCTGTTAAATATTTCCTAAAATGTCCCAAGAAAACTTCGCATGGTGCACATGGCACTTTGAAGCTCATTTTGCTTACCATATTAGTTAGCTATTCCTCCTGGGGGGGGGGGTGGTGGTGGTGGTGGTGGGGATGTTCAGTTATTTTTTTGACATTTTATGCTGTCTCCTTCAGTTGTCAAATTAGCCATCTTTATTGATTAAAAATAAGCATTTTGGATAAATTGTTTATCATTTAAATAAACATTTATGGCTTAGTATATATTAAGTAATGTGATAGAAGAAGGCTCTGGAAATGCATAAGGTTTTCATTTTGGAGCAGCTCAGCATCTAATGGGATTGAAAGGTAAATAATTAAAATACAGTACAGTTGTTGAATGAGAGTATCGGTATGGTATGCCCCTTAGGAAGGGATGCCAAACAACCAGGATCAGGAAGAGCATCCTTAAGAAGTACAGCAGTCGTCCACGTTTGTCCAACATTAATTCTTAAACTTTTAAGGATGTGCTGCACTTTGAGAATCTGAGGAAAGCTGTGGACTCTGAGCAAAACGAGATATCAGAATTTTGCATGTAATTTCAAGGTATTCACCAATCTCAGAGTAAGAATCCCTGGTCAAAAGATATCTTAAAACTTTCAGTCCAAATTTACCCTCTTTCCTATAAATACCTCACTCTTCGGTATTCTAAAACTACTTTGGGTTTTTAAGGAGGGTACTTTGTACTATCAGTATGCCATTATCTCATCTCTGTCCATCTTGCTTTTACAGATTTTAGTTATCAGTTCAAGTGTAAATTTTTTTACTTGCTAACATAGTTGTAGTTAATTCATAGTTTGCAAAATTTTAAGAAAGCTGATACTTTTTCAGTCGTCTTTAAAAAGAAAACCAGCACTTTGCAATTTATTGAGCTCTCTTCTACCAGTAACATCAGTTTTCCTTTTGCTTTATTTCTAATTTTTATCTGAGCCTTTTAAACTGAGGTTTTGCCATTTACTCTTGAAGACTCATTTATGCCAAAATTATGGTTACATATATATGTGCATTTGGGGTCAGTTTTAACAGTTTTTAACTTAGTTCTTTTTAACCTTTAAAATGAGGGTTAAGCTGTTGCGCGTGAACACCTACCACGTGCCAGGCACATACCGAAAATTGCCCGATGATTCTGGAATGATATTCAGAAGCTTACCGCCTTACACGGGAGGCCCTGGAGGGTGTCTGGCAGGTGCAGTTAGAACTCCGAGAAGGGAGGGGGGACCCAGGCTAAAGGCGTGAGGTTCAGAAAAGAAAGCCAAGAATTCCTTCCACTTACCACGCCTCAGTCTCATAATCAGTTCTTTTATACTGATCCCCTGACCGGCTTAGTGTTTGTCACTTCACTTGAAGTAAATAGGAATTCAGGCAAAGGAGAAATAAAGGGGTTACTGAGCTCATTAAAGAATGGACGGAGAGAGACACCTGTCCACAGCCTGAACCCCCACTGGGTTAGGCTAAAGGCGGAGAAAGAAGAGATGCCAGGTCCGAGGTACTGAGTGCTGCGCAGTTCCCCGACTCACTGAGCCCGCGTTCACCGACCGCGGGGGTTTATATCTCCCGCCTCGCAGCCGGAGCCCGATACCTCCACGCACGCTGGTGCGGAGGAGCACAGGCTGTGGTAGCCGCCGAACGGCGTCGTGGGGTGGCCTCAGCGCGAACTGGCGCCGGAACGGATCTCTGCCCCGCGAAGCGCGACCTAAGGCGGTGCAGACTCAGCGTGTCGGTGGTCTAGCGTCGCGGTGAGCGTCCGGGGCCTCTAGCCTGCCCGTTTTCTCTTCTTCCCGGGCGCGGGATGGACGGAGTCTGGCCCTAAGGCCAAAACCTGGGTTCCCATGGTGACGCCCGCGGATTTAGTAGGAGGCGGTGGAGGCCGGGCTGAAGGCGCTCGAGCGTGCGCGGACTCTCGGGGCCTCCCCAGCCTCTCCGGTTTCTCCCCGGCCCCCGGGCCCTCGCTCTTCCAGGCGAGGCCCTAGTCCGAGTTTCTCGGGGTTCACCCGGGACAAAACGGGCAAGGAGTGGCTTTGGGCGTGGCTGTGTCCTCTTAAGCGGAAAGAAACCTACATCCACTCTCGTCCCGGGCACGAACGTGCGGCGGCCCGAGGCTTGTTGGGATTTCTCTCGAAGGTGGAGTTTGCTTCCATTGAGAAGCAAATGCTCAGTCTTTAGGAGCTTTCCTCCTGACCTGTTTTTTACGTTGTGGTTATTTTTATTTCATTATTTTACAGTAGGAATGTATTACTTAGAAATTATGTGGGAAACGATTGGTAAAAAGAAAACATAAGAAATACGCTGTTTGGCATGAACAGGAGGAATGCACGAGCTCCCGAGGGTTGCGTGCACAAATCCTGCAGCCTTAGGCTCGGAGCCCAGTGGCTCCACCGCACGGATCTGGCCTCGTGGGGGCCGGGAAAAGCGATTCATCTAGTCAGGTGCCTACATGATGTCAGTGAACAGATACTGAAGCTCTGAGAAAGGTAGAGCAGGAAAAAAGCCATCCGGGCAATTAGCCAAACCTGCGAAGCTGTGGGCTTGCCAGTAGGGCAAGGATTATTTTTCATGTAACAGGCCATGATACTACAGCGTAAGAACTGCTATGTGCTGTGGATCGCTATGAGAAAGCTTATAGGGAAGATAATGTTTTTTCCATGGTTTTGGGTTTTCTCCGAGTATGTATTGATTTATTTGGTTCTGTACCAGGCAACATAACTTGAGGCAATATTACTTTAATCATCTTCACATCAATATTTGTGGAGTAGTCACAGGTCCTCATCTTTTAGTAGGAGTTAATTGTACATTTATTACCCAAACATGTAACAGTATGTGTATATTTTTACATGACAGTTTTTATCGTTTTACATTTGTTACCTGTGCCTAACTATAACTAGTATTTTTGAAATTTCTGTATTTTTTAATAGCGCAAAATGATTGTACAGCTAAAATTGAAACACCAACTTTGTGCAAGGAATTGTTCTGATTACCAGTAACTACAATTGCCGGAAAAATCAATATAATTTTAGAGATAGAAAGGTGCTCAGAGATGAGCCCCAAGTGCAAAAATTGCATATGTATGACTGATGGGAAAAGAGGAAGTCACATGTTTATTATATCCATAAAACAATACATAAAACACAATTTATACAGTGACTGAAGTAGGACCAAATATCAAAATATTAACGTTTCAAGTATAAAACGGATAGTACATTTTTTGTTGTACAATGCTGCTAGACTGTGTGATTTCATTGTAATGCATCCTATATGTTTCCTTTTGTGATTTATCTTTTTCAGTAGTCACTGCACCATCTTTAAGAATTTATTCTTTTTATATTCTTTAAAGAACTGATGGAGTGTGGGGAAGACTTTTTATTATGTCTGTAACTGAAAAGATTATTTAATAAGCTGCTTATTCTCTTTTCTATTTTGTCTGTTTTTCATTTATCTCTTAAATTTGGACTTTTTCCTGAAGTCATACTTTTCAAACTTCACCTTGGATCCAATATTCACCCTTACAGGTTAGTCATCCTCTGTGTATGTAATTATTATTATTTTGCCATTGTTGACTCATTTGCAAATAACACTAGGTTTTTTACATTTCTTTTTTTGCTAATTTAGTTGATATAGATAAGAAGTAAAGAACAAAAATAATTAAATAACACAACATCTGTATTTACAACAGCCAACATTAACAATGGTTAACATTTTGTCAGCTTTCTTTCTAATACTTTTAAATAAATAAAACATTTTCAATAAAGCTAATGTTTCTATTCCACCTTACCCATTCCCCACTGCCCACCTTCATTCCTAATCAGTTAATCACCATCATGAATTAATGTCTTTGTTTTGATTTCTTTAAAAATACATTTATATAGTCTATGTATGCACTAGTATAGCATACGTTTTTACATTTTAAATGAATTATATTGAGGTCTGCCACTTGTCTTTTTAATTCAGTGTTGCTTTTAAAATCCTTCAGGTTGATACTGATGGATCTAGTCATTAGTATAATTGTTTTAAATAGTGTTCTGTCATCTGAATATACCATATTTTTTATCCATATAGCTATTGATTAACATGCTTACGTTGTTTTATGGTTTTTAGCTATTACAGTGCTGAAATTAACATGTATGCATTCAATTACTTATTTAATAAATATTTATCTACTATGTGCCCACACTATTTGCTCAGAGACCAATGAGAATATCTGCCCATGTAGAGCTTTAAATATCTAATAGTGAAATTCCTAGGTCATAAAGTAAGAGCATGTTAAGTTTTACAACAAACTGCCCAAATTGTTTCCAAACTGGTTATACTAAATTATATTTTCATCAGCAATGTGTATGAGTTCTTTTGCTTATATTCTCACCAGTTTTGGTGGTGTTAGTCTTTTTCATTTCGGTCATTCTAGTGGGTATGTTTAGAGATATAATAATGTGAACTGAAAAATTATGCATGTTTTTTATCACAAGTTTCTTCTTTTTTTACTGAGAAGTATTCCGTTGCATGGATATACCATCATTTGTAGATCTGTTCACCTGCTGATAGACACTTGGGTTGATAGACATTCTAGTTTTTGGCTAGTGTGAATAGAGCTAGTATGAACATTTGTGAACAAATCTTCATGTGGGCATGTGTTTTTATTTTTCTTGAGTAAATACCTAAGAGTGCTATTGCTGGGATGTTTAGCAAGTGTATGTTTAACTTTGTTAATTAGTTCCACAATTGGCGTTTGATTGTGCCCAGTCCCTGGTGCTGGTAAAGTCCTTTCCTTTCCCCTCTGGGAATCGGCCTGTGGGGGAGGGGCCCTGGCCACCGCAGCTTTGGGAACTCACGGTTGGGGTGGGGGTGGGGTTGCTCGCAGCCGATCCGTCTGGTCCAGACTGGGGTACGCTATGTGTCTGGTCACTGACGTGGCCCCAGGAGCTGTTCTGTACTGTTTCTGGTTATTTAGTAGTTGTTCTGGAGGATGAACTAAAACGTGCTCGTTGTTAAACCGCCATCTTGACCCGGAAGTCCTGGAATAGCAGTTTTGAGAGATTCATCCTTGCCTTGTTCCAATAATAAAAGGAAATATTCAGTATTTCACAGATAACTATGATGTAATCTGTTGATGTCCTTTGCAATTCCTAGTTTGCTGAGAGTTCTTGGTTTTTTTAATCATGAATGAGTGCTAAATTTTGTTAAATATTTTTTTCCTGCATCTGTTAAAATGAATATATAATATTTCTCCATTTGTCCCTTCATTTAATTAATGATATGACTGATTTTCAAATGGTAAACTAATCTTACATCCCTGGAATAAATTCCACTTCATTATGGTGTATAATCCTTTAATATATTGCCCTCTTAGATTTGCTAGAATTTTCTGGGGGATTTTTACATACGTATCTTTTGCTGGTTTTGAGAGTGGAGTTTTGCTAGCTCATAAAATGAGTGGGAAATTTTTCCTTCCTCCTATACTTTGTGAAAGCATGTATGTAAGTTTGGTTTTATTTCTTTTTAAATGTTTGACAGAATTCACCAGTCAGCCGTCTGGGACTGCCATTGTCTTTGTAGGATTTTTTAAATTGTGAATTGAGTTTTCTTTAATGAATATACAGTGATTCAGATGATTTCTTTCTTTCTTGTGCTAGTTTTTGTAACTTGTATTTTTTAAGGAAGTTGTCCGCTTTATCTAAGGTGTAAAATGATTTTGCATAAGATTGTTCATAATATACTCTTAATTTTTTTAATGTTTTTATTAGAGCAGTTGTAGGTTTATAGGAAAAATATGCAGAAGATACACAGTTTCCATATACCCCCCCCATATGCAGTTTTCCCTGTTATTGACATTTTGCATTAGTGTGGTATCTTTGTTACAATTTAATGAAACAATATTATTTTAGTTACATTATTAAATCCACTCCCTAGTTTTCACTAGGGTTATCTCTACATGTTGTACATTTCTATGGCATTTTAAAAAATTGTTACCCTAGTAACATATATGCAACCTAAAATTCCCCCATTTGAATAACTTTCAAGAATACAATTCAATGGTGTTCATTACATTCACAATTTTGTGACACCAGCATCTCCATCCATTGCCAAAACATCATCCCGAATGGAAACTCTATGCCAGTTAAGCATTAACTCCCCATTCCCCATCATCACTCCCGTGCCTGGTAACTGTATTCTGATTTCAAGCGCTATGAATTTGCTTAGTCTTATTTCATATAAGTGAGATCATACATTATTTGTCCTTTTGTGTGTTACTTATATTCACTCAATATGATGTCTTCACAATTCATGTTGTTGCATGTGTCTGAACATTGTACTTTTTTATTGCTGATTAATATACCATTGTGCAGGTATACCCATATTTTGTTTTTCTGTTCATCCATTGATGGACACTTGGGTTGCTTCCACCTTTTGGCAGTGGCAAATAATTCCACCTTGGGTGTGGAAATATCTGTTCAAGTCTAGACTTTTGATTAGTTTTGATATATTCCTAGAATTAGGTTTGCAGGGTCACATGGTAAGTCTATACTTAACTACTTGGGGAACTGCTAACCTTTTCCTCCATGGCTGCAGCATTTTATAGTCACAGTTCCAGTTTTTCCACATCCTCCCCAATGCTTTTTCTTTTTTTTTTTTCGGTAATAGCCATTCTGATGGGTATGATGTAGTATTTCATTGTGGTTTTGATTTGCATTTCCCTAATAGCTAGTGATGTTGAGCCTCTTGTGCTTTTTGGACATTTGTCTATCTTCTTTGAAGAAAGGCCTGTTCATGTCTTTTACCCATTCAAAAATTGTATTGTCTCTTTTTTTAATTGTCAAGTGTAGGGTTTCTTTATATATTCTGAATATCAGACCCTTATCAGGTATGTGGTTTCCAAATATTTTCTCCCATTGAGTAGGCTGCCTTTTCACCTTTTTGACAAAATCCTTTGCAGCACAAAGTGTTCAGTTTTGAGGAAGTCCTTTTTATCTTTTTTTTCTCTTATTGCTTATGCTTTGGTTGTAAAGTGTAAGAAAACACTGCCTACCAGTAGATTTTGAAGATACTTCCATGTATTTCTTCTAGGCGTTTTATGATCGAGGTTCTTACAATTAGCTCCTTGATCCATTTTGAGTTAATATTTGTATAGGGTGTGAAATAGGGATTTACTTTCATTCCTTTGGGTATGGGTATCCAGTTCTCCCAGCATCATTAATTGAAGAGACTGTTGTGTTCCAGTTGAGTGAATTTGGCAGATTGTCAAAAATAAATTGACTGATTCAGTGGTAAAATGCTTGCCTGCCTTGTAGGAGACCCGGGTTCGATTCCTGACCCATTCACCCTCCAAAAATAAAAATAAAAGTAAATTAAAAGTTTAAAACAAACAAATAAATTAATTAATTAACCATAGATATGAGAATCTATTTCTGAACTTTCAGTTTGATTCCATTGATCAATACATCTATCTTTATGCCATGCCATGCTGTTTTGACCACTGTGGCTTTGTGTTGTTAGAAGCGTAAGTCTTCCAACTTGCTCTTTTTCAAGATGTTTTTAGCTATTTGAGGCCCCTTACCTTTCCAAATAGTTAGCTTTTCCATTTCTGCAAAGTAGGTTCTTGAGATTTTGATTGGTATTGCTGTGAATCTGTAGATGAATTTGGCTAGAATTGACATCTTAAAGGTATTTAGCCTTCCATTCCATGAACATGAAATGTCCTTCCATTTATTTAAGTCTTCTTTGATTTTGTTTAGCAATGTTTTTTTGTGTTCTGAATATACATCTTTTGCATCCTTGGTTGAGTTTATTCCTAGTTATTGATCTTTTAGTTGCTATTGTAAATGGGATTTTTTCTTTATTTCCTTTTCAGATAGCTCATTACTAGTGTATAGAAACACTACTTTTGCATGTTGATCTTGTGTCCCACCACTTGCTGATCTTATATATTAGCTCTAATAGCATTGTCATAAAATTTTCAGGGTTTCTAAATATAGGATCATGTTGTGAACAAATAGTGAAAGTTCTGCTTCTTCCTTTCTGATGTGTAAGTTTTTGTTTCTTTTTCTTACCTAATTGCTCTCGCTAGAACTTCTAGCACAATGTTGAATAACAGTGGTGACAGTGGGGGCATCCTTATCTTGTTCCCAATCAGAGAGAAAGCTTTCCATCTCTCACCAGAGAGATCAGTATTAACTGTGAGCTTTGCATATATGCCCTTTATCGTGTTGAGGAAGTTTCATTCTATTCCTGTGCCGGGATTTCCCTAGGGAAAAGGGGAGAAGAAGGGTCACCGTACAGGATTAAGAAACGACAGACACAAGAAGTTAGTTAAGTGGAGTCAGGGAATTCAAGCTCATCAGGAGCAAGAGTCCCAAATAAACTGACAGCCACATATTTATTGTGCTCTTTTATGGGAACTGCTTTAGGGAGTATAACAAAGCAAGATTATTTTTAATATCTGTCATGCCTGCAAAGATACAAAGTTTGGTTCACAGTTTCTGTCCCAGGAACCATTTATTTCTTATCAGAATGTTTTCTGTACAACTCTCTTTGGGCTCCAGAGTCAGCATCCTTGAGAGCAGAGTGAGCATTGACTAACCTGCCTGAAACTGCACAGGCCGAACCTTCTCACAGTAAGGCCAGATTAGATAGTGCATAGAGGCTGGACCTCATTTCACCGGAGACCAAGGGGCCGTGCCTCCAAGGTTATTCTGACATGGCTTTGCCAACAGTCAGGGGCCTGCTTCTGGGCCCCAACATTCCTGTATTTCAGTGTGTTTTTTAATCAAGAAAGGATGCTGGATTTTGTTAAATGCCTTTTCTGCATCAAAATGATCATGTCATTTTTCCCTTTTGATTTGTGAGTGTGGTGTATTACATTAAATAATTTTCTTGTGTTGAACCACCCTTCCATACCTGGAATAAACAATACTTGATGATAGTTATTCTAGTTTGATAGCTGCTGAAATGCGATATGCCAGAAATGGAATAGCTTTTAAAAGGGGGAATTTATTAAGCTGCTAATTTATAGTTCTAAGGCTGTGAAAATGCCCAAATTAAAGCAAGACTATAAAAATATCCAATTTAAGGCATCAGGTAAAGATGCCTTGGTTCAAAAAGGCAGACGATATTCAGGGTTTCTATCTCAACTAGAAAGGCACATGGCAAAATTAGCTAGCTTTCTCTCCAGGCTTCTTGTTTCATGAAACTCCTGGGGGCATTTTCCTCCTCCATTTCCAGAAGTCTCTGGCTGTATGGGCTCTGTAGCTTTTTCCAAAATGGTTCCCTCTTAAAGTGTTCCAGTTATCAACCCCAACTGGAATGGGTGGAGACACATCTCCCTGCATACCATCTAATCAAAAGTTACCACCACATTTGGGTTGGTCATACCTCCATGGAAATAATCAATAAGCTCCCATCCATCAGTATTGAATGAGGATTAAAGGACATGGCTTTTTGGGGTACACAAAAGATTCAAACCAGCGCAATGGTGTATAATTCTTTGAATGTGTTGTCAAATTCTATATGCAAGTATTTTGTTGCGGATTTTTACATGTATATTCATTGGAGATTTTGCTCTGTAATTTTTGGTGTTAGGGTGATCTTAGCTTTGTGGAATGAGTTAAATAGTGTTCCCTGGTCTTCAGTTGTTTGGGAAGAGTTTGAGAAGCACTGGTATTAGTTTTTTTCTGTCTTTTTTTTTCAATTTTTTTCTTGAATGATGGCTAAAATTCACCTGTGAAGCCATCTGATCCTGGGCTTTTCTTTGTTGACCGATTTTTGATGACTGAGTCATTCTCCATTTGTGATTGGTTTATGGGATCTTCTGTTTCTCTTGAGGCAGTGTATGTCGTTCATGTGTTTCTAAGAAGTGGTTCATTTCCTCTACATTATCTAATTTGTTGGCGTACAGTTGTTCATAGTATCTTATGATCTCTTTCATTTCTGTGGAATCAGTGGTAATGACTACCCTCTCATTTCTGATTTTATTTGTATCTTCTCTCTTTTTTTGTCAGTCTAGCTAAGTGTTTGCCAATTTTATTGATCTTCTCAAATAACTGGATTTCAGTTTTATTCTCTCTATTGTTTTTGTTTTTTGTTCAATTTATTTCCACTCTAATCTTTGTTTTTTCATTCCTTCTGCTCACTTTGGGATTAGTCTGTGGTTCTTTCTCTGATTTTTCCAGATTTTCAGTTAGGTGTTTGATATTAGCTCTTTCTTCCTTTTTAATGTTGGTGGTTAGTGCCATAAATTTCATTTTCATCACTGCCTTCACGGCGTCCCATAATTTGTGTTCTTATTTCCATTCATCTCAAGATCTTTGCTGATTTCTCTTGCAATTTTTTTTTTTTTTTTTTTTTTTATTTATTTTTTTTTTTTTTAAGAGAGAGGGAGGAAGGGAAGGAAAGACAGAGAGAAGGAAGGAAGGATGGAAGGAAGGAAGGAAGGAAGAAAGGGAAACATCTTTAAACATTTTCTTGTTTTATTATATTTTGTTTGTTTGTTTGTTTTTTACATGGGCTGGGGCCGGGAATCGAACCGAGGTCCTCCGGCATGGCAGGCAAGCACTCTTGCCCGCTGAGCCACCGCGGCCCGCCCGCAATTTTTTTTCTTTGCCCCACTGGCTGCTAATAGCATGTTATTAACTTGCATATACTTGTGAATTTTTGATTATCCATTGATGGATGTGGTGTATTGAAGTCTGCCACTATTATTCTTTTTAAAAAATTTTTTTTAACTTTTAATTTAAAAAATATATATGACAAGAAAGAAACGCAAACATTCTTAACATATGATCATTCCATTCTACCTATATAATCAGTAATACACAATATCATCACATGGTTGCGTATTCGTCATCATGATAATTTCTTAGAACATTTGCATCAATTCAGAAAAAGAAATAAAAAGGCATTCGAAAAGAATTTATACATACCATACTCCTTACCCCTCCCTTTCATTGATCACGAGCATTTCAATCTAAGTTTAACATTTGTTTCCCTATTATTTATTTTTATTCCATATGTTTTACTCATCTGTTGATAAGGGAGCTAAAAGGAGCATCAGATGCAAGGTTTTCACAATCACACAGTCACATTGTGAAAACTATATCATTATACAATCATCTTCAAGAAACATGGCTACTGGAAACACAGCTCTACATTTTCAGGCAGTTCCCTCCAGCCTCTCCATTACATCTTGAGTAACAAGGTGATATCTAATTAATGTGTAAGAATAACCTCCAGGATAACCTCTCAACTCTGTTTGGAATCTCTCAGCCATTGGCACTTTATTTTGTCTCATTTTGCTCCTCCCCCTTTTGGTGAAGAAGGATTTCTCAATACCTTAATGCCGAGTCTCAGCTCATTCTAGGACTTCTGTCCCACGTCGCCAGGAAGGTCCACACCCCTGGGAGTCATGTCCCTTGTAGACAGGGGGAGGGTGACAATAATTTCCAAATATTGTCTCCCATTATGTAGGCTGTCTTTTTACTTTCTTGATGAAGTACTTTGATGCACAAAAGTGTTTAATTTTGAGGAGTTCCCATTTCTTTCTTTCTCCAGTGCTCCTGCTTTGGGTGTAAGATCTAGGAAACTGCCTCCAAGTATAAGATTTATAAGATATCTCCCTACATTTTCTTCTAAAAGTCTTATGGTCTTAGATCTAGTGTTTAGATCTTTGATCCATTTTGAGTTAATTTTTGTATAGATGTGAGGTATGGATCCTCTTTCATTCTTTTGCTTATGGATATCCAGTTCTGTAGGCATCATTTATTGAAGAGACTGTTCTGTCCCAAGTGAGTTGGCTTGACTGCCTTATCAAAGATCAGTTGTTCATAGATGAGAGGGTCTATGTCTGAACACTCTATTAGATTCCGTTGGTCAATATATCTATCTTTATGCCAGTACCATGCTGTTTTGACCACTGTAGCTTCAAAATATGCCTTTAAAGTCAGGTAGCCTGAGGCCTCTAACTTCATTTTTCTTTCTCAGGATATTTTTAGCTATTCGGGGCACCCTGCCCCTCCAAATAAATTTGGTGATCAGTTTTTCTATTTCTGAAAAGTAGTTTTTGGGATTTTAATTGGTATTGCCTTGAATCTGTAAATCAATTTAGGTAGAATTGACATCTTAACTATACTTAGTGTTCCAATCCATGAAAACAGTATGCCCTTACATTTATTTAGGTCTTTTGTGATTTCTTTTGAAAATTCCTTGTAATTGTTTTGTATAGGCCTTTTGTATTTTTAATTAAATTTGTTCCTAAATATAATATTTTATTCTTTTGGTTGCAGTTGTAAATGGAATTTTTTTCTTGATTTTCCCTCAGATTGTTCATTACTAGTGTATAGAAACACTACAGATTTTTGAGTGTTGATCTTTAACCTGCCACTTTGCTGTATTCATTTATCAGCTCTAGTAATTTTGCTGTAGATTTTTCAGGGTTTTCGACACAAAATATCATATCATTTGCAAACAGTGAGAGTTTTACTTCTTCCTTTCCAATTTTAATGACTTGTATTTATTTTTCTTGTCTAATTGCTCTGGCTAGAACTTCCAACACAATGTTGAATAACAATGGTGATAGTGGACATCCTTGTCTTGTTCCTGGTCTTAGGGGGAAAGTTTTCAGTTTTTCCCCATTGAGGATGATCTTAGTTGTGGGTTTTTCATGTATTCCCTTTATCATTTTAAGGAAGTTCCCTTGTATTCCTATCCTTTGAAGTGTTTTCAACAGGAAAGGATGTTGAATCTTGTCAAATGCTTTCTCTGCATCAATTGAGATGATCATGTGATTTTTCTGCTTTGATTTGTTGATATGGTGTATTACATTAATTGATTTTCTTATGTTGAACCATCCTTGCATACCTGGGATGAATCCTACTTGGTCATGATGTATAATTCTTTTAATGTGGTGCTGGATTCGATTTGCTAGAATTTTGTTGAGGATTTTTGCATCTATATTCACTAGAGAGATTGGTCTGTAGTTTTCTTTTTTTGGTAATATCTTTGCCTGGTTTTGGTATGAGGGTGATATTGGCTTCATAGAATGAATTAGGTAGCTTTCCCTCCACTTCAATTTTTTTGAAGAGTTTGAGCAGGGTTGGTACTAATTCTTTCTGGAATGTTTGGTAGAATTCACCTGTGAAGCCGTCTGGTCCTGGAGTTTTCTTTTTAGGAAGCTTTTGAATGACTAATTCAATTTCTTTACTTGTGATTGGTTTGTTGAGGTCATCTATTTCTTCTTGAGTCAAAGTTGGTTGTTCATGCCTTTCTAGGAAGTTGTCCATTTCATCTACATTGTTGTATTTATTAGCATAAAGTTGTTCAAAGTATCCTGTTGTTGCCTCCTTTATTTCTGTGAGGTCACTGGTTATTTCTCCTCTTCCATTTCTGATCTCATTTATTTGCGTCCTCTCTTTTCTTCTTTTTGTCAGTCTTGCTATGGGCCCATCAATCTTATTGATTTTCTCATAGAACCAACTTCTGGTTTTATTGATTTTCTCAATTGTTTTCTTGTTCTCAATTTCATTTGTTTCTGCTCTAATCTTTGTTATTTCTTTCCTTTTGCTTGCTTTGGGGTTAGTTTGCTGTTCTTTCTCCAGTTCTTCCAAGTGGACAGTTAATTCCCGAATTCTTGCCCTTTCTTCTTTTTTGATATAGGCATTTAGGGCAATAAATTTCCCTCTTAGCACTGCCTTTGCTGCATCCCGTAAGTTTTGATATGTTGTGTTTTCATTTTCATTTCCCTCGAGATATTTACTGATTTCTCTTGTGATTTCTTCCTTGACCCACTCGTTGTTTAAGAGTGTGTTGTTGAGACTCCACGTATTTGTGAATTTTCAGGCAATCTGCCCATTATTGATTTCCAATCTTCTGTTTTTTCTTGGGTCAGTGCAGGTAGTTTGTGTGTTTCTAGAAGTTTGTCCATTTTATCTTGGTTATCTAATTTGTCAGCTTACAGTTGGACATAGTGTCCTCTTATAATCATTCTTATTTCTGTGTGGTCAGTAGTAATGTCCTCCTTTTCATTCCAGAGTTTAGTTATTTGTGTCCTCTCTCTTTCTTTATCAATCTAGGTAAAGCTTTGTCAACTTATACTCTTTTCATAGAACCAACTTTTGTTTTTCTATTCTCTCTGTTGTTTTATTCTCCATTTCATTTACCTCTGGTTTATTTATCTTTATTTTCTTCCTTCTGCTTACTTTGGGTTTAGCTTGCTCTTCTTTTTCTAGATTCATAGGTTGTGAAATTGGGTTCCTGATTTGAGATATTTCTCTTTTTATGTTAATGTTTAGAACTATGAATTTCCCTGTAATCACTGCTTTTGCTGTTTCCCATAAGTTTTGATATGTTCAGTTTTCATTTTCACTGGTCTCAAGATATTTCCTAATTTTCTATTCTTTGACCTACTAGTTTATATGAGTGTGTTACTTTATTTCCACATATTTGTGAATTTTCCTGTTCTCCCTCTGTTATTGCTTATTAGCCTTATTTCACTGTGGTTGAAGAAGATACATTGTGTGATTTTAATATTTTTTAATTCATTGAGGCTTGTTTTGTGACCTAACATAAAGTCTGTTTTGAAGAATGATCCATGTGATCAGAGAAGAATGTGTATTCTGCTGCTGTTGAGGGAAGTGTTCTATACATGTCTGTCAGGTCTAGTTGCTTTATATTATAATTCAAGTCTTTTAATTCCTTATTAATCTCTGTCTAGATGTTCTATCCATTATTGAATGTGGTGCATTAAAGTCTCCTACTATTAATGAAGAACTTCTGTTTCTACTTTCAAATATATCACTATTTGCTTTATATGTTTTTGCCTCTGCCTTTAGGTGCATATTTATTTGTAATTGTTATGTGTTTTTCTTGAATTAACCCTGTTATCAGTATATTGCCCCTCATATCAGTTTTTGACTTAAAGTCTGTTTACTATATTAGTAAAACTACCCTAGCTCTCTTTTGTTTGTGTTTTAATGTTATATTTTTTCTATCCTTTAAATTTCAACTTAACTTGAATCTTTGAATTTAAGGTGACTCTGTTGCAAACAGACTAAGTTGGATCATGCTTCTTTATCCTTTCTGTGAATCTCTATCTTTTGACTGGGGAGTTTAATCCTCAATTTAAAGTAACTACTGATAATGCAGGACTTTCTTCTGCCTTTTTACTATTTTGACTCTGTAAATGTATCTTTTTTCATCCCACAATTTTCTGTTAATGGTTGCTTTCATGTTTTAAAAAAATTTTTTTTTGTGTATCATTTTGAGTTCTTTCTAACTTATGTATACATTTTTCAAATATTTTCTTTGTGGTATCATGGGGTTTGAATTTAACATACTAAATATATAACACTCAAGTTTGGTTTAATAGCAATTTAATTTCAGCAGCATAAACAAATACTTCCTATATTCCTCAAACCCCACAACTTTTAATGTACTTGTTACAAATTATATCTCTTTACATTATATATCTAAAACCATAGATTTATTATTACTTTTTATGTATTTGTGTTTTATAACCTGTAAGAAGTAAAAAATGGAGTTACATAAAAAATGCAGTACAATAGCACTGGGTTTTATAATTACCCATGTGTTTACCTTTCCTGGAGATCTTTGTTTCTTTATGCCATTTCAGTCTACTCTTTAATGTTCTTTCTTTTCAAACTGAATAACTATCTTTAGCATTGCTTGTAGGATCAGTCTAATAGTGATGCCCTCCCTCAGCTTTTGTTTATCTGAAATGTCTTAATTTCTCCCTCTTTTTTTTTATGTTGTATGGTGGGGTCACATTTCGTTATTTTTGCATGTGAGTCTCCCATTATTGCAACACCATTTGTTGAAATTTTTGTTTGATTGTTTTTACTTTGTCCTGCTTTTTAGTTTTTGGAAAGTGCATGGACTAGGAATCAAACCTAGGTCTCCCACATGGCAGGTGAAAATTCTACCACTAAACTATCCTTGCACTCCCCTTCTCCTTCATTTTTGAAAGACTTTTTACCAGATATAAAATTCTTGGTTGGCAATCATTTTCTTTCTGCACTTTAAATATGTCATCCTACTGCCTGCTTACCTCCATCATTTCTGATAAGAAATTAGAATTTAATCTCATTGGGATTTCCTTGTACATGACAAATTCCCTGTTATAACTTTAAGGATTCTCTCTTTTGTCTTTGGCATTTGCCAGTTTGATTATAATGTGTTTGGGCAGGGAGCTCTTCATGTTTATCCTGTTTGTCATTTGTTGAGCTTTTGGGTCTATATATTCATGTCTCATTAAATTTTGGAACTCTTCTGCCATTATTTCCTTGAAAATTCCTTCTTTCCCTTTCTTCACCTTTAGTGACTTCCATAATGCATATATTAGTATGGTTCATTGGTATGGACTCTTAGGCTCCATTCACTTTTTTTTTTTTTTTTTTAACATGGGCAGGCACCAGGAATCGAACCTGGGTCTCCAACATGGGAGGTGAGAACTCTGCCACTGTGCCTCTGTTACTTTTTAAAATTATTTTTTCTTTCTTTTTTTTTCAGCCTGAATAATTTCAGTTATCTTTTCTTCAAGTCCCATAGGACTCTTAGGCTCTGTTCACTTTTTTATTTTTTTACATGGGCAGGCACCAGGAATCGAACATGGGTCTCCAGCATGGCAGGTGAGAACTCTGCCACTGCACCACTAATGCTTTTTCTTTCCTTTTTTTCAGCCTGAATAATTTCAGTTATCTTTTCTTCAGATTCACTGTTCATTCTGCCAGCTCTACCTGCTGATGGACCTCTCCAGGGAATTTTTATTTCTGGCATTACATACTCTTCACTTACAGTATTTCTGTTTGGTTCCTTTCTTTAAATTTTTATCTCCTTATTGAAGTTCCCGTTTTCTTCATATATTGCTTCGCAACTATCATTTAGTTCCTTTTTTGTATTTCTCTTGGCGCTTTGAACATACTTAAGATTTTTTTCTTTATTAGAGAAGCTGCGGGTTTATAGACAGTCACCTGTAAAATATAGAATTCCTGTAAACCACCTCCCAACTGCAATGGTGTGAAGCATTTGTTACAATTAATAGTAGCACATATTTTTTCTTTTGGTTTTATAGTAAAAATACAATGTGTTCATTTAATGCAAAATGATAACTACAATAACAGTATATCTGCTCTAGTTAGCAGATAATCCCTCCTATTTTTTGTTCATTCCTCAGTTTTGAGGGAGTTGGGATGATTATTTCTCTGGCTGCTTCAAGTTGAGGAGGGATATGTGATGGTGAGTCTGAGATATGTGTCCTGGTTCATTCTTAGATGCTGCCACCTGATAGATTGGCACAGAGTTACCTGTTTCCCAGTATACTCATAGGGGTTACCCTGCTCTCTCCAGAATGGGGCCAAGGGATTCACACTGAGAGCACAGGCTGACTCAATACAGAACCAGGTGTGGTGAGAGAGTGGCCCACAAGAGGGTCACAATGTTTTCCTACCCTTTTTAAGTTCCCTTTTTCTTGATTGGGACTTCCCCAGTTACTGCAACCCTTTAAGTATTTTCTAGAGCTCTGAGGAAGGTGGCTTTAGTTTTTGCTACTTGTTCAATCATTCAGTGGGGGGAAAGAATATTGGAGCATCTCATGTCTCCATCTTGCTTTACCTACCCTATTCTTTTAATATCTGTTTGATCTGTAGTAATGTTCCTTCTTTTATTCCTGATATTTCTGATTTTCTTTTTCTTTCTTTCTTTATTAGTACTGATGATGTAATCAATGTTAGTAATTTTTTTAAAAGGAACCAACTTTTGGTTTTGTTGTCTTTCTCTCTGATGTGTCTTTTATTTCACTGATTTCTACTTTAATTTTTAAAAAGCTTTTTATTTTGCAATGATTTCATATATATAGGACAGCTGTAAAATAACACAAATTCCACACAGAGAACTTCCACAAAGCCCCACTTAAATACCCAGATCTACAAGATTTTAACATTTTGCCACATTTACCTAATCAGTCTATCCATCAACCTTTCCATCCATCTCTATTTTTTAAACTTTTTTTTATTGTATAGTATAGCATATATACAAAGCAAGGAAATAAAAAAAGTAATAGTTTTCAAAGCATCTTCAACAAGTGGTTACAGGACAGATCCCAGAGTTCATCATGGGCTACCTCTCATAGTTTTCCTTCTAGCTGTTCCAGAATATAGGAGGCTAGAGGGCTTAAATATTTTTATCATCACATTTGACTTTTTTTCCTTCTGTGTTTTTTTTTTGTAAACAATAACATATATACAAAAAAGCTATAAATTTCAAAGCAGAGCACCACGATTAGTTGTAGAACATATTTCAGACTTTGACATGGATTACAATTTCACAATTTTAGGTGTTTACTTCTGCTGCTCTAAAATACTGGAGACTAAAAGACATATCAGTTTAATTTTTCAGCATTCATCTTCATTTGTTAAGTCCTATCTTCTATGTATAATTCCACCATCACCTTTGATCTTTCCATACCTTTCTTTGGGGTTGTTTGGGCTATGAAAATTCAAAATTTTTTATATTGGAAGGGTCTGTCAATAATATGGGGTAGGAGATGTTCTGGAGAGGTTGGGCTAGGTTTCAGGACTTAATCTCGATCAGAGACCCATCTGGAGGTTGTAGGTTTCTGGAAAGTCACTCTAGTGCATGGAACTCTTGTGGAATCTTATATATTGCCCTAGGTGTTCTTTAGGATTGGCTGAAATGGTCCTGGTTGGGGGTTGGCAGGTTATGATAGGTAGCAAGGTCTACTTGAAGCTTGCGAAAGAGCAGCTTCCAGAGTAGCCTCTCAACTCTATTTGAACTCTCTCTGCCACTGATACTTTATTAATTACACTTCTTTTCCCCCTCTATCCATCAGTATTTATCCCTCTGATTGTCTATTTTATAAACATTTGAGAGTAGGCTTTATGTATCATGCTGTTTGAACCCTTCATACGTCCATATATGTTTCTGAAATCACAGATATTCACTCATGTGACCACCTTTAGCATGATTATCAAGTTCAGGAAATTTAACATTGATATAAATCTTGCATTCTATATTATAGTTTTTTTTTTCTTCTTTTTCAGTTGTCCCAATAATGTCCTTTTGGGCTTTTTTCTCCATTTTTGGTTCAGTCTAGGAGCACTGATTGCATTCGATTGTCATTATCTCTTTAGTCACTTATTTATTTATTTTTTTTTTTAGTATGGAAACATACACAAATGATAAAATTTCCCATTTCAGTCACTACTGAGCATATCATTCAGTGTGTTAATCGCATTCATAATGTTCCACCATCCTCACCACTGTCCATTATCAGAGCTTTCTCATCACACCAAACAGATACCCTACACCCCTATGTACTAATCCCAATGCCCCCCTCCTGCCACCCCTGGTATCCACTATCCTGCTTTCTGTCTCTATGAATTTGCTTATTCTAAGTCTTTTATATAAGAGAAATCATACAATATTTGTCCTTTTGTGTCTGGTTTATTTCATTCAACATGATGTCTTCAAAGTTTATCCATGTTTAGCATGTACCAGTACTTCACTTCTTTTTACAGCTGAAGAATATTCTCTTGTATGGTGTTCTAGTTTGCTAGCTGCCTGAATGCAATATACCGGAAATGGAATGGCTTTTAAAATGGGGAATTTAATGAGTTGCTAGTTTACAGTTCTAAGGCTGAGATAATGTCCCAAATGTCCCAATTAAAACAAGTCTATAGAAATGTCCAATCAGAAGCATCCAGGGAGGGTGGGCCACGGTGGCTCAGCAGGCAAGAATGCTTGCCTGTGATGCCAGAGGACCCAGGTTCGATTCCCGATTTTTTTTAATTTAATTAATTTTTACATGCCTGCCCATGTAAAAATTAAAAAAAATAATAAAAATTTTTAAAAAAAGCATCCTGGGAAAGACACCTTGGTTCAAGAAGGTCAGTGAAGTTCAGGGTTTCTCTCTCAAGTGGAAGGACACATGCCGAACACAGTAAGAGTTTTTCTCTCATCTGGAAAAGCATATGGTGAACACAGTCAGGGGTCCTCTGTCATCTGGAAGGGCACATGGCAAACACGACGTCATCTGCTAGCTTCTTCTCCTGGCTTCCTGTTTTATGAAGCTCCCCGGGAGGCGTTGTCCTCCTTCATCTCCAAAGGTCACTGGCTCGTAGACTCTCTGCTTCATGGTGCTGCAGCATTCTCTGCTCTCTCTGAATCTCTTTCATTCTCCCAAATGTTCCCTCTTTTATAGGGCTTCAGAAACTAATCAAGACCTACCCGAATGGGTGGAGACATGTCGTCACCCAATCCAGCTTAACGACCATTCTCGATTACATCACATCTCCAGGGAGATGATCTAATTACAATTTCAAACTTACAATGCTGAATAGGGATTAGAAGAAATGGCTGCCTTTGCAAAATGGGATTAGGATTAAAACATGGCATTTCTAGGGGACACACATCCACACACATCCTTTCAAACCAGCACATATGGGTTACCACATTTCATTTGTCCATTCATACATTAATGACACTTGGGTTGCTTCTATCTTGTTTAATTTCTGCATTTTTATAAATTTTCCAGTTTTCTTTCTGTTTTTGAGTTCTGGCTTTATTCTATTGTGGTCTAAGAGATACCTTGCATGATTTCAGTATTTTCAAATATATTAAGATTTGATTTCTGACCACATATGCTGTCTCCTGGAACATGGTCCATGAGTACTTGAGAAGAATATATATTCTCCTGTTATTGGGTGGAGTGTCTATAAATGCCCAGTAGGTGTCATTGCTTAATAGTGTTATTCAAATCCTCTTTCCTTATGTAGAACTGTATTTCTACTTTCATTTCTGTTGCTTTTTGCTTCATGTATTGTGGGGCTCTTTTATGAGGTGCATATATACATATTTATAATTGTTATATCTTCTTGATGGATTGAACATCTTACCAAAATATAATATACTTTGTCTCTTGTAATCTTTTTTTAAATATTGCTTCACCTTAATTTACTGTTAATCCAGTAAGCATGCAGTATAACATACATGGATTTACAGAAGATATGCAAAAGATTATAGATGCATGAGAGTGGATATAGCTCTTCAGTAGCTCCCTAGTTCCTCTCAGAGGTGCAGCTCTGAGAATTCAGAGATTAGGGCATTTAGCACAGTGAGGGAATTCATCTAGAAGCTTGGGATCAAGGATGATTGCCTCTAGTCTTTATAGGCTGGGGACACAGTCATGTTGACCCATGCGGGCTCAACTTATTACTACATGAGGCAGTTTTCACCATATCTTGTAATTTTTTTTTTTTTTTACTTACAGTCTATTTTGTCTAAGAATAATATAGCCATACCTGCTCTTTTGAATTCTGTTTGTATGGAATATCTTTTCCATCCTTTCACCATCAACCTTTTTATGTCTTTGTATCTGAAGTGAGTCCTTGTAGGCAGTTTATGACTGGATCATGCTTCTTCATCCAGTCTGCTAATCTCTGCCTTTTAATAGGGGAGATTAATCCTTTGATATTTTAGGTTATACCTGAAAAGAGAAAAGTTGCTTCTGTCATTTAGCTGTTGGTTTTCTGTATTTTATTGCTCCTCAGTTATTATACCACTGCTGTTTTTGTATTTAGTTGTTTTTTTATAGTGTATCATTTTGGTTAGATTTTTACTCCATTTTCTTTATTTTTTTTTAGTTATTAGGGGTTACCTTTGTAAATACAATGAAGGTCTTAAAAACAATCTTGTTCGACTAGTACCAGCCTAGTTTCAGAAGTATACAAACTCTCTACTCTTGTATATCTCCACCACTTCCCCTCTATCCTCAGATTACATCTTTTTAAAAAACTTTTATTATATAATATAACGTATATACAAAGAAAAGAAAGGAAAAAGCAATAATTTTCAAAGCACTCTTCAACAGGTAGTTACAGGACAGATCCCAGAGTTTTCTTGGGCTGCCATACCATTATCTCAGATTTTTCCTTCTGGCCGCTCCAGAACATTGGAGGCTAGAAGGGATATATTTTTTTATCATCACTTTTTTGTGAAAAAAAAACATGTATACAAAAAAGCAATAAATTTCAAAGCACAGCATGACAGTTAGTTGTAGAACAGATTTCAGAGTTTGGTATGGGTTACAGTTCCACAATTTTAGTTTTTACTCCTAGCTGCTCTAAGATACTGGAAACTAAAAGAAATATCAATACAATGATTCAGCAATCTTACTCGTTTGTTAAACGCTACCTTCTCTGTATAACTCCACCATCACCTTTGTTCTTTCTCCCACTTTTTAGGAGTATTTGCGCTATGCCCATTCTAATTTTTTCATGTTGGAAGGGCTATCAGTAATAAGGGGTGGGGAGATGGAACTAACTGATGCTCTGGAAAGGCTGGCCTCTCTAGGTTCCCAGACTTATCTGGTCCAGGTACCGCATTTTGAGGTTGTAGGTTTCTGGAAAGTTGCCCTAGAGCATGGAACTTCTGTAGAATCTTATATATTGCCCTAGGTGTTCGTTACGATTGGCTAGAATGCTTTTGGTTGGGGGTTGGCAAGTTATGATAGGTAGCAATGCCTAACTGAAGTTTGCTTAAGAGCAACCTCTAGAGTAGCCTTAAGACCCTATTTGAACTCTCTCAGCAACTGATACCTTATTTGTTATACTTCTTTCCCCCCTTTTGGTCAGGATGGTTTTGTTGATCCCACAGTGCTGGGGCCAGACTCATCCCTGGGAGTCATCTACCACGCCGTCAGGGAAACTTTCACTCTTGGATGTCATGTCCCACGTAGAGGGGATGACAGTGTTTTCACTTGCAGAGTTGGGCTTAGAGAGAGAGCGGCCACATCTGAGCAACAAAAGAGGTCCTCTAAAGGTGACATAGGTACACCTATAGGTGGACTAAGCTTTTCTGCTACATATATAAGCTTCACAGCAGCAAGCCTATTGATTTGGGTGTCCCTAATGTTTGACAAAGTGTAAGGGGTTTCCCAGGTGATAAAGTTTAATAGTTCCATATTTTTTCTCCCATCCCTCAAGGAACTTTGCCAATACTTTAAAATTATCTGCTTAATATATTCTGAGATGTATCCAGGCATTACATTAAGCTATACAGGATTAAAGGCCCTCATTTTTATTCTGGACTCCCTGTGTTTTGATTGTTTAAAGAAGCTATGTAGACAGATTTAGTTAGATTATGTGCTACAGAAAATTTAGGTTCTGGACAAAATAAACCATTCTTCCTTTGTTCTCAAAGAGTAAGTGAGGTTCTAAAATACAGACAATGTCTTCCTTACCTCTGTATTCTGAATTACCTTAATCCTGACTGATCACCTTTGTTCTTATCTCTGAATACCAGGTTATACATATATAAAACAGCCTCTAAAAATCCAAAAATAATAATCACCACTCTGGGCAAAATGTGACTGCTACAAGAGCTTACAATCTCTAGGCCCCTAGAGATAAGCATTTTTTAAATGAAACCATACAATAATTGCTCTTCTGTTTCTGGCTTATTTTGTTATTGTCTCATTACATCTTTATGTATTGTCTGCACCTTAACATAGAATTATGACTTTTTTTGCACATTTGCTGGTTAAGTCATATTGTGGGAGGAGGAAGCAGTTATAAATCAAAAGTGCAGTAATCTAGGGTTTTATATTTATCTGTGTACTGACTTATATCAATGTTCTTTATTTCTTCTTATGACTTTGAGTTACTGTCTAGTGTCCTTTTATTTCAGCTGAAAGGTCTGCTTTTAGCATCTTGTAGGTCAGGTCTTTTGGTAAAGAATTTCTTCAGCTTTTGTTTATCTGTAAATATCTTAATTTCTCTTTCATTTTAGAAAGATAATTTTTCTTGTTTTTTCTTACTGTCTTCTGAACATCATGCTTGCTGATGATAATTCTGTTGTTAATCTTATCAGATATCCCTTGTATGTGAGAAGTTGCTTCTCTCGTGCTGCTTTCAAAATCCTTGTTTTATCTTTGGATTTTGATAGTTTTGCTGTGATATTCTTGGTGTAAATTTCTTTTGAGTCTATCCTGCTTGGAATTTGTTGTGATTCCTGGATGTGTGTATTCATGTCTTTCATTAGATTTTTGAAGTTTGTGGCCATTATTTCTTCAAATACTTTTTCTGCCCGTTTCTCTCTTTCTTGTCCTTCTGGAATTCCAGTTATGTGTAAGTTGTAGGTTTGGTGGTGTCCCACTGGTTTCTGGGTCTCTGTTCATTTTTCTTTATAATTATTTTTTCTTTCTGCTCCTCACACTGGATAATTTCTATTTTGGTATCTCCAGGTTTGCTGATTGTTTTCTGCCTGTTCATATCTCCTGTTGAATCCTCTTGAGTTTTTCATTTCCGTTATTGTACTTTGCAACTCTTAGATTTCTCTTTGTTTTTTTATAATTTCCATCTCTTTACTTTGCTGAGTTAACATTTTCCTGATTTCCTTTGGTTCCTTGTATATGGATTCTTTTAACTCACTGAACATATTTAAGGTGGTTGATTTAAAGTTCCTTGACTAAAATTTCTAATGTATGAGCTTCTTCAGGGATGCTTTCTGGCAAATTATTTTTCCCTGTGAATTGGCCATACTTTCCTGTATCTTTATGTGTTTTGTAATTTTTTGTTGAGAACTGGACATTCTGAGTATTATGTTGTAATTCTGGAAATCTACTTTTCCTACTTCTCTGGGATCACAAACTTTTTGTTTTTGTTGTTGTTGAGGACTTAAGCTATAAATTTGTGACATTTCCAACATATTTTTGCTTCCAACTGGGGAATAGGATTCTTAAAGAAGTAGCCATTTTCACCCCCTCTTAACTATTTGGGGAAAAAAGTGTATTTTTCCTCTTCTTAACTTCCCCTTTTCTGTTAGCAGTGATTGGAGCAGTAACCACCCTTAGAGCTGGCCCTCCAGTGATCTGAAGTAGCTGATCTAAAGCACGGATCAGCAGTCTGACCACACTCCCTGAGATTATCGAGAATTAGGCTTTCGTAGGCCATCCTGTCACCTCAATCTACAGTCCCGACTGCTGCCTGCCATGTGACTGGGTTGTGAGGATGGTATCCACTGCACAGAGGGTGAAATTCACTGGTATTTACCACGGTTTACCTGCCTCTTAGTCCTGCTCATTTCTTGATGCTGCATAGTGTTCCATTAGCCTTTGGAGTTCTAAAATAGTTGTTACAGACAGTTCTTACCAGTTCAATAAATGTTTTGGTGGAGATAATGATCCTGGAGCTTCCAAATCTACCATCTTCTCATAGTCCTTCTCTGAAGCCCAGATTGTGGTTTTGATTTGCATTTCCGTAATGGCTAATGATGCTGAGCATCTTTTCATGTGCTTATTTGCAGTTTGTGTATTTCTTTGGAAACATGTCCGTTGAAATCCTTTGCTCATTTTTTGGTTGGCTTGTTTGTCTTTTTGTTTTCAATTTGTCAGCATTCTTTATTCCTGATATTAAACCCACATCAGGTATATGGTTTCCAGTTATTTTCTCATATCTATACGTTATCTTTATACTTTCTTGATATTGTTCTTTGAAGCTAAAAAGTTTTTAATTTTGGTGAATTCCAGTTTAACTATTATTTCTTTTCTTGCTTTTGCTTTTGATGTAAAGTTTAAGAATCCGTTACCTAATATAAGGTCCTCAATATAGTTCCCTATATTTTCTCTTAAGAGTTTTATAGTTTTACCTCTTACACTTAGAACTTTAGTGCATTTTGAGTTAATATTTCAATTTGGTTTGTCTCCTCTAATTTTTATTTCTTTTCTTCTACTTTGGGTTTAATTTACTCTTCTTTTTCTAAATTCTAAAGATGGAAACCTACATAATTGATTTTACACTTTTTCCCCTTTAATATAAACATTTAAAGCTACAAATTTCCCTCTTAGCATGTGTTTTAGATTGTTAAACCTGCCAGAATGCAATATACCAGAGAATGCAATATACTAGAAACAAAACAGCTTTTAAGAAGAGGGATGTATTAAGTTGCAAGTTTACAGTTCTGAGGCCATGAAAATGAACAAATTAAGGCACCAACAAGAGGTTACCTTCACTCAAGAAAGGTTGATACCATCTGGGACACCTCTGTCAGCTGTGAAGGCACATGGCTGGCAATTGTGGGGTTTTTTGGCTTCTGGGCACCTCTGTCAGCTGGGAAGGCACATAGTGACATCTGCTAGCTTTCTCTCTGGCTTCTCATTTCGTAAGGATTCCCCTGGGGGTATTTGCTTCTGCATCTCCAAAGGTCTCTGGCCTTGTGGCTTTCTCAGCTGTGTTGGTTCTAAAGCTTTTTCCAGAATAGTTCCCTCTTAAAGGACTCCAGTAAGCAACCCCACCTTGAATGGGTAGAGACACATCTCCATGGAAACCACCTAAATGAACTGTCCCGCCTACAATTGGGTGAGTCACATCTCCATGGAAATAATTTCATCAAAAGTCCCTGCCTAGCAGTATTGAAATAGAATTAAAGAACATTGCTTTTCTAGGCTACACAACAGTTTCAAATCAGTGCAATATTCTTTATTTGAAGCCACAAGTTTGGGTTTGTTTTGTTTTATCTTTGAGCTCTAAATATTTTTAAATTTCTATCTTTTTCCTTTTTTAAATGTAATAACATTATACAATATACAATTTCCCATTTTAACCACTTTGAAATATGCTACTCAGTGGTATTAATTACATTTACATTATTTTGCTACCATCACTACCATCCATAGCCAATAGTTTTCTGTTTTTATCAAGAAGTGGAGCTGGAAGTACTAAAGCATTTTAATTTATATCTGCAGTCTTCCCACTCTTGCCCTAGTTCAGTTTCCAACAGCACCTACTGTTAATTTTTCTGTTGCTCCTGATATTTCCTTCTATATTTCTAAACCATTTATCTATACTGTTTTTCTTAGTTTATTCATTTTAGGCATTATCTACTGACTTTCCACTATGATGGATGAGGACTTATCTCTTATCACTTCTCTTCCTTCTTTATCCCCAGATACTTATATTAGAATTTTTATTAAATCAAACAAGTGTTCATATTACAATGAAGTATAAAATATTGAAACTGAGGCAAATATTGAAATATAAATATGCCTTCTCTTTTGAATATCCTTTTCTTTCATTTTTACTAGAGTCAATAATAGCTGTTTTTCATTTACCTAATTTTCATAATACATACCATTGATTCTTTTTCCAGTTGATTTAACATCTTGGCTACATGACTGTCTTTTTTTTTTTTTTTTTTTTTATAGGCTCAAATTTATAGTTTGTTTTACTTTTGCCTGGAGACTTCGTTTCCAGAGACTTTCATCTTCATGTTCCGGTTGAAGTAGCTTTTTCTGTGGGCCTCTGTGTGGCTGTCCTGCTGCGCTTTCCAGTCCTTGCTCTTCTAGGTTGGGTTTTGGTGTTTAATTTGCGTTGTTGTTTTTTGGGAAATTTGCTTCATTGTGATTCTCAGTGATTTGTGTGAGATCTACCTTTTCTGTCTTAAAACTTTTAGGATCTTTTTTATCCCTGATTTCTTGAAAGTTCTTAATATTACAGTTTGGACTAAATCTCTTATAATATAGAAGTTTGTGTCTTTCAGTCATAGGAAAATTTCTTGAATTATTTCTTCCCTTAGCAATCTTTAGAGCTTTTTTAGTTATTTATTGGACTTCTTCAACTGAATCCCTAATTTTCTTTCCTTTTAATTTTTTTCTAAGATGTTTCTTTCATTTTTCAACTAGTCTATTAATTTTTTTTTAAATATCAGCTCTCCTATATTTTCCAAGAATTCTTTCTTCTTTTTTTTTATCTTTTCTTAGTGATATTCTGTACTTTTTTCATAGAAGCTTCTCATGTCTCTGAGAGTATTAGAGGGTTGTGTGTTTTATTTTTGTATTTTGTTGTTTTTCTCCCTATATTCTTTGTTTCCTA
The DNA here is from genome assembly GCF_023851605.1 of Tamandua tetradactyla. NCBI lineage: Eukaryota > Metazoa > Chordata > Mammalia > Pilosa > Myrmecophagidae > Tamandua > Tamandua tetradactyla. The sequence goes on along the minus strand of NC_135329.1, from coordinate 177,693,018 downwards.
TTTTCTGATATTTGCTGGTTTTGGTCAGAGGTCTTTCTTGAGGGAGGCTTTTTCAGATATCTGGTGATCTTTGGCTTCATATTTATATTTAAGAGATTCTAAAAAAACTGATTGGGACTTTTGTTTGCATGGGTGAGCTTTTCCAAAGTGTATTTTGCTCTAGGGTGAATAGGCTGGAATCCACCCTTTTGGATTGCCCCAGTGACTTCCTTCTTTTCTCTAGATCTTTTCCTTTTTTTCCAGAGAGAATAGTCTTCCAGTCTTCTCTGAGTAGTGGAAAGAGGCTTTGGGTGACAGGGGGTTTGGGTGTGAATGCTTGCTGGTAAGCAAGGAAGGGGGAAAGACCCTGACATTCAGTGGTTCAATATGTAGACTTTCACTTAAGTTTTTCTGTTTTTAGACCCAGTCCCCTGCTGTGTCTGCATGTCCAAATCCAGAGCTTTCCAGATTGGATTTTTTCAATTTCCCTTGAGTGACACAGATTAAGGAGGGGTCTCAGGGTCCAACCACTTTCAGTAAATCCTCCTCACTGAATGGTGAGTCACACAGATATACTGCTGAATAATTGACTCACTAGCATTCCTTTGTTTATTACTTAGGTTGCTACTTTCTCTGCTGTCTTCCAAAAATTCACTAACATCTCTCAACGTTTTTTTTTTTTTTTATTAATTAAAAAAAGAATTAACAAAACAATTAGAAATCATTCCATTCTACATGTACAATCAGTAATTCTTAATAACATCACATAGTTGCATATTCATCATTTCTTAGTACATTTGCATCGATTTAGAAAAAGAAATAAAAAGACAACAGAATAAGAATTAAAACAATAATAGAAAGAAAAAGAAAAAAACAAAAAAACAAAAACAAAAACAAAAAACCTATACCTCACATGCAGCTTCATTCAGTGTTTTAACATAATTGCATTACAATTGGGTAGTATTGTGCTGTCCATTTCTGAGTTTTTATATCCAGTCCCGTTGTACAGTCTGTATCCCTTCAGCTCCAATTATCCCTTCTCTTTTTTTTTTTTTTAATTAACGGAAAAAAAGAAATTAACCCAACATTTAGAGATCATACCATTCTACATATGCAATCATTAATTCTTAACATCATCACATAGATGCATGATCATCATTTCTTAGTACATATGCATTGGTTTAGAAGAACTAGCAACATAACCGAAAAAGATATAGAATGTTAATATAGAGAAAAAAATAAAAGTAACAATAGTAAAATCAAAACAAAACAAAACAAAACAAAACAGAAACCTATAGCTCAGATGCAGCTTCATTCAGTGTTTTAACATGATTTCTTTACAATTAGGTATTATTGTGCTGTCCATTTTTGAGTTTTTGTATCTAGTCCTGTTACACCGTCTGTATCCCTTCAACTCCAATTGCCCATTATCTTACCCTGTTTCTACCTCCTGCTGGACTCTGTTATCAAGGACATATTCCAAATTTATTCTCGAATGTCTGTTCACATCAGTGGGACCATACAGTATTTGTCCTTTAGTTTTTGGCTAGACTCACTCAGCATAATGTTCTCTAGGTCCATCCATGTTATTACATGCTTCATAAGTTTATCCTGTCTTAAAGCTGCATAGTATTCCATCGTATGTATATACCACAGTTTGTTTAGCCACTCTTCTGTTGATGGAGATTTCGGCTGTTTCCATCTCTTTGCAATTGTAAATAACGCTGCTATAAACATTGGTGTGCAAATGTCCGTTTGTGTCTTTGCCCTTAAGTCCTTTGAGTAGATTCCCAGCAATGGTATTGCTGGGTAGTATGGCAATTCTATATTCAGCTTTTTGAGGAACCGCCAAACTGCCTTCCACAGTGGTTGCACCATTTGACATTCCCACCAACAGTGGATAAGTGTGCCTCTTTCTCTGCATCCTCTCCAGCACTTGTCATTTTCTGTTTTGTTGATAATGGCCATTCTGGTGGGTGTGAGATGATATCTCATTGTGGTTTTGATTTGCATTTCTCTAATGGCCAGGGACATTGAGCATCTCTTCATGTGCCTTTTGGCCATTTGTATTTCCTCTTCTGATAGGTGTCTGTTCAAGTCTTTTTCCCATTTTGTAATTGGGTTGGCTGTCTTTTTGTTGTTGAGATGAACAATCTCTTTATAAATTCTGGATACTAGACCTTTATCTGATATATCATTTCCAAATATTGTCTCCCATTGTGAAGGCTGTCTTTCTACTTTCTTGATGAAGTTCTTTGATGCACAAAAGTGTTTAATTTTGAGGAGTTCCCATTTATTTATTTCCTTCTTCAGTGCTCTTGCTTTAGGTGTAAGGTCCATAAAACCGCCTCCAATTGTAAGATTCATAAGATATCTCCCTACATTTTCCTCTAACTGTTTTATGGTCTTAGACCTAATGTTTAGATCTTTGATCCATTTTGAGTTAACTTTTGTATAGGGTGTGAGAGATGGATCTTCTTTCATTCTTTTGCACATGGATATCCAGTTCTCTAGGCACCATTTATTGAAGAGACTGCTCTGTCCCAGGTGAGTTGGCTTGACTGCCTTATCAAAGATCAAATGTCCATAGATGAGAGGGTCTATATCTGAGCACTCTATTCGATTCCATTGGTCGATATATCTATCTTTATGCCAATACCATGCTGTTTTGACCAGTGTGGCTTCATAATATGCCTTAAAGTCAGGCAGCGCGAGACCTCCAGCTTCGTTTTTTTTCCTCAAGATGTTTTTAGCAATTCGGGGCACCCTGCCCTTCCAGATAAATTTGCTTATTGGTTTTTCTATTTCTGAAAAATAAGTTGTTGGGATTTTGATTGGTATTGCATTGAATCTGTAAATCAATTTAGGTAGGATTGACATCTTAACTATATTTAGTCTTCCAATCCATGAACACGGTATGCCCTTCCATCTATTTAGGTCTTCTGTGATTTCTTTTAGCAGTTTTTTGTAGTTTTCTTTATATAGGTTTTTTGTCTCTTTAGTTAAATTTATTCCTAGGTATTTTATTCTTTTAGTTGCAATTGTAAATGGTATTCATTTCTTGATTACCCCCTCAGCTTGTTCATTACTAGTGTACAGAAATGCTACAGATTTTTGAATGTTGATGTTGTAACCTGCTACTTTGCTGTACTCATTTATTAGCTCTAGTAGTTTTGTTGTGGATTTTTCCGAGTTTTCGACGTATAGTATCATATCGTCTGCAAACAGTGATAGTTTTACTTCTTCCTTTCCAATTTTGATGCCTTGTATTTCTTTTTCTTGTCTAATTGCTCTGGCTAGAACCTCCAACACAATGTTGAATAATAGTGGTGATAGTGGACATCCTTGTCTTGTTCCTGATCTTAGGGGAAAAGTTTTCAATTTTTCCCCATTGAGGATGATATTAGCTGTGGGTTTTTCATATATTCCCTCTATCATTTTAAGGAAGTTCCCTTGTATTCCTATCTTTTGAAGTGTTTTCAACAGGAAAGGATGTTGAATCTTGTCAAATGCCTTCTCTGCATCAATTGAGATGATCATGTGATTTTTCTGCTTTGATTTGTTGATATAGTGTATTACATTAATTGATTTTCTTATGTTGAACCATCCTTGCATACCTGGGATGAATCCTACTTGGTCATGATGTATAATTCTTTTAATGTGTTGTTGGATACGATTTGCTAGAATTTTATTGAGGATTTTTGCATCTGTATTCATTAGAGAGATTGGTCTGTAGTTTTCTTTTTTTGTAATATCTTTGCCTGGTTTTGGTATGAGGGTGATGTTGGCTTCATAGAATGAATTAGGCAGTTTTCCCTCCACTTTGATTTTTTTGAAGAGTTTGAGGAGAATTGGTACTAATTCTTTCTGGAACGTTTGGTAGAATTCACATGTGAAGCCATCTGGTCCTGGACTTTTCTTTTTAGGAAGCTTTTGAATGACTAATTCAATTTCTTTACTTGTGATTGGTTTGTTGAGGTCATCTATGTCTTCTTGAGTCAAAGTTGGTTGTTCATGTCTTTCCAGGAACCCGTCCATTTCATCTAAATTGTTGTATTTATTAGCATAAAGTTGTTCATAGTATCCTGTTATTACCTCCTTTATTTCTGTGAGGTCAGTAGTTATGTCTCCTCTTTCATTTCTGATTTTATTTATTTGCATTCTCTCTTCTTCTTTTTGTCAATCTTGATAGGGGCCCATCAATCTTATTGATTTTCTCATAGAACCAACTTCTGGTCTTATTGATTTTCTCTACTGTTTTCATATTTTCAATTTCATTTATTTCTGCTCTGATCTTTGTTATTTCTTTCCTTTTGCTTGCTTTGGGATTAGTTTGCTGTTCTTTCTCCAGTTCTTCCAAGTGAACAGTTAATTCCTGCATTTTTGCCTTCTCTTCTTTTCTGATATAGGCATTTAGGGCAATAAATTTCCCTCTTAGCACTGCCTTTGCTGCATCCCATAAGTTTTGATATGTTGTGTTTTCATTTTCATTTGCCTCGAGGTATTTACTAATTTCTCTTGCAATTTCTTCTTTGACCCACTCATTGTTTAAGAGTGTGTTGTTGAGCCTCCATGTATTTGTGAATTTTCTGGCATTCCGCCTATTATTGATTTCCAACTTCATTCCTTTATGATCCGAGAAAGTGTTGTGTATGATTTCAATCTTTTTAAATTTGTTAAGACTTGCTTTGTGACCCAGCATATGGTCTATCTTTGAGAATGATCCATGAGCACTTGAGAAAAAGGTGTATCCTGCTGTTGTGGGATGTAATGTCCTATAAATGTCTGTTAAGTCTAGCTCCTTTATAGTAATATTCAGATTCTCTATTTCTTTATTGATCCTCTGTCTAGATGTTCTGTCCATTGATGAGGGTGGGGAATTGAAGTCTCCAACTATTATGGTATTTGTGTCTCTTTCCCTTTTCATTGTTTGCAGTGTATTCCTCACGTATTTTGGGGCATTCTGGTTCGGTACATAAATATTTATGATTGTTATGTCTTCTTGTTTAATTGTTCCTTTTATTAGTATATAGTGTCCTTCTTTGTCTCTTTTAACTGTTTTACATTTGAAGTCTAACTTGTTGGATATTAGTATAGCCACTCCTGCTCTTTTCTGGTTGTTATTTGCATGAAATATCTTTTCCCAACCTTTCACTTTCAACCTATGTTTATCTTTGGGTCTAAGATGTGTTTCCTGTAGACAGCATATAGAAGGATCCTGTTTTTTAATCCATTCTGCCAATCTATGTCTTTTGATTGGGGAATTCAGTCCATTAACATTTAGTGTTATTACTTTTTGGATAATTTTTTCCTCTGCCATTTGGCCTTTTGTATTATATATATATCATATCTGACTTTCCTTCTTTCTACACTCTTCTCCATACCTCTCTCTTCTGTCTTTTCGGTTCTAACTCTAGTGCTCCCTTTAGTATTTCTTGCAGAGCTGGTCTCTTGGTCACAAATTCTCTCAGTGACTTTTTGTCTGAGAATGTTTTAATTTCTCCCTCATTTTTGAAGGACAATTTTGCTGGATATAGGAGTCTTGGTTGGCAGTTTTTCTCTTTTAGTAAATTAAATATATCATCCCACTGTCTTCTAGCCTCCATGGTTTCTGCTGAGAAATCGACACATAGTCTTATTGGGTTTCCCTTGTATGTGATGGATTGTTTTTTTCTTGTTGCTTTCAAGATCCTCTCTTTCTCTTTGACCTCTGACATTCTAACTAGTAAGTGTCTTGAAGAACGCCTATTTGGGTCTAATCTCTTTGGGGTGCGCTGCACTTCTTGGATCTGTAATTTTAGGTCTTTCATAAGAGTTGGGAAATTTTCAGTGAAAATTTCTTCCATTAGTTTTTCTCCTCCTTTTCCCTTCTCTTCTCCTTCTGGGACACCCACAACACGTATATTTGTGCGGTTCATATTATCCTTGAGTTCCCTGATACCCTGTTCAAATTTTTCCATTCTTTTCCCGATAGTTTCTGTTTGTTTTTGGAATTCAGATGTTCCATCCTCCAAATCACTAATTCTATATTCTGTCTCTTTGAATCTATCATTGTAGGTATCCATTGTTTTTTCTATCTTTTCTACTTTGTCCTTCACTTCCATAAGTTCTGTGATTTGTTTTTTCAGTTTTTCTATTTCTTCTTTATGTTCAGCCCATGTCTTCTTCATGTCCTCCCTCAATTTATCGATTTCGTTTTTGAAGAGGTTTTCCATTTCTGTTCGTATATTTAGCATTAGTTGTCTCAGCTCCTGTATCTCATTTGAACTATTGGTTTGTTCCTTTGACTGGGCCATATTTTCGATTATTTGAGCGTGATCCGTTATCTTCTGTTGGCGTCTGCACATTTAGACAGATTTCCCTGGGTATTGGATCCAAAAGTTTGGAAGATTTTTCTGTGATATCTCTGGGTTCTGTTTTTCTTATCCTGCCCAGTAGGTGGCGCTCGTGGCACACGTTTGTCTGTGGGTCCCACCAGCAAAAGGTGCTGTGGGACCTTAAACTTTGGAAAACTCTTGCCGTCCGGGGGGTTCACTAGCCGAAGCGGCTTGAGCCGGCCCGGGGTCCAAACGCAGGGAGGGTTGCTGGTCGCCGCAGCCCGGGAAAGAGCCCATCCAAATTTCCTAGTCGGCCCTGGGCGACAAGCATGGCAGGAGGGCGCCAGTGGCAGCTGCCCGCCCGAGAGAGTGCACGTTCCCCGGGAGTCACGGGTTTGGAAGGGGCCTCCCCCACCCGTCACTGGTCTCCACGGCCTGGGGATTTCCGATCCAATTCTCTCAGTTGGTCCGGGGGGGCTGCGCGTGGTGTGGGCGCCAGGCGCCTTGGTTTCAGGGGACCGCCTCTCCAATTCTCCCAGCCGGCCCGGGAAGGGGGAAGGGAGTAACTCCAGCCGCTTGCCGCCCCGCCCGGTAAGGCCCGCGCGCCTCGGCGATCTCACCTGAGCTGCTTCTCTCAGCCAGCCAGCCGTTCCAGGATGGGGTACGCTGTCTTTTTTATCTCTGTTGTGGCTTTGGGCGCTTTCTGTATCGTTTCTACTCCCCTAGTAGCTGACCTGGAGAAGAAACTAAGATCCGCGCGTCTTACTAAGCCGCCATCTTCCAGGAAGTCTCTCAACGGTTTTTATAGTTATAAATTAATATATTACTTTTTTGTTTGTTTCCTTTACTATTGTTTTAGTGGGGTTTGAGAAGGGAAACAGGTAAGTATAAATGATCTATCCACACTTTTAACTGGATGCCCTTGTAATTTATTTTATCTGGAAGGGCAAGCTCTCTTCTTCTATGGGTTATTCTCAATATTGTGCTTTAAAATAATTTTGTCATTTAAATAAAAAGAATAATCCTACACATTTTTGTTTATTTTTATGCTGGATATAATAATTATAATAATGTGTTATACTTATATATACCTTTACATATTTCAAAGCAGTTTTGCATGCATCATCCATTGTATCCTCATAACATGAATGGCTTTGCACCTGGCATAGCAGAGCTCTGAGGGAAGGTAATGGACTGAAGTTTGTGGTAAAGTTGGAAATATAACTCTAAAGCTTAATGGTGAATTTAGCTCTAATACTCTTTTTAACATAAGAACTTAGGTTCTTTACATTAAACTATCAAGAGCATTTGAAATACAATGTTCAGCCATTCCTTCAAAAAGATAAAATAGTATTTTCTTCTCTGGTTCATTTTCTCTTCCATTCCAATAAATTGTTTGTATTTTCATAGGTCTTATTGATTTCATCAACATTTTTCAAATCTTATTTTTCTAATCTATTTTGTATGCTACTCATACTTTTTTTCAGACATGATATGACTGACTTGCTAAAGTAAGTTAATTATATCTCTGTAGTACATTATTGATCTGTCAGAGAATATGAAAAATAGATAATCCTGAACCATACATTTTTGGAATAAAATAATAGCTGATTTGTTTCTCGTTCTTAGAAGCAACATTCCTTTTTCTGTACCCAGCTAATCGTTTGGAAACCTATAGATTGTTTGAAGTGGATTGCCTGAAGCTAATATTGTATATTGCAGTTAATTCACTACAGTATTAGAGATAAAAACTTAAATCGCACTTTGCCACCTTCAAAATGGACAATAACACTACTTTTGAAGTAAAAGTACCTGGATATGTGTCAGATATCAAGATATTTTTAATGTATGAATATACTTACAGAGCCTCAGCTACCTCCTTTATAAAACTGGACTAATAAAATCTGCCATTTCTAGTTTTCAAGGGGATTGTTATAGGGATCAAAGGAGATAAAATATGTGCAAATGTTTTAAAAACCATCCAGGGATCTACAAATATGATGATTATAATTTGAAGAACTAGTAGTACTAAGATTATTGAGAACTTTTAAATGTCTTCCACCCCCTCTAGGAAAATTATTCTTTTTATAATTTTAAATTGTTTTTGAAAAGAGTCTAAGCTCTATTCATTTTATAGAAATTACAGGAATACTTGGTTAAGGTGGTAACATTCTCTGTTGGACTGGAGGAGTATGATTGAATGGTGGTACTTGCAGTATTCTTTCTACTCTAAACAAACACAGGTCTCAATTTTTGGATTTTTCCATATCAGTGTCTCATTGGTGTAGTGTTATCCCTACATTGCAGTACCAAATGTAGCACCCAGAACAGACTTGGCATGTAAAATAAAACAGACTTCCTATTGGGAAGGGGCTATTTGGTAATTTAAGCTACTTTAGTTTTACAGTGTTTGTGCTATCCTAGTGTAATTGGAAATTTCAACTACAATAGTCCTGTGATAGTTTCTGTATCTCAGTAACCAGTGTATGTTTGGCTGAACCTTAATTAAGTACACCTATCCAAAAGATTCATATTTATAACCTGTATCCAATTGTAATCTAATGGTAAAGCTGGTACTTTACAAAATATGTCCTTTAGGACATTTCTCAGTGTGACTTGGTGGTTTGTCTTTCATATCAGTAGCCCTTAATAATTGTTCTAGTAGTCTTCATTTTATCCTAAACCGTGAAGGGAAAAGGACAAGAGTCTATAACCTAATCCATTTGTTGATTTGCCAGAACCAAAAATGACTACTGAATTCATGGATAGTTGATTAAATATTACACAGTGTTTTTAAGACATTTTATGTAAATGTGTATGGGTGTACAAATATATGCATATATATATATAAACAAAGAATAGATATTGTATTATCACAAGATCCCCACCCCCACTCCCACCCTCAGTTTCATTCCTTCTAGCTTCTGGTTTCAGTGGCTTCCTCTCTCCACATTTCTGGGGTTTTTTTCTGTGAGAGTCTCTGAGCTTCTCTCAATCCAGTGGAAATAACCTAATCAAAAGGTCCTACCTACAGTAGGTTTATACCCCCAGGAATGGATTAAAAGAACATGATCTTGTCTGAGGTACATATAACTTTAAACTATCACAGTCTTTATTTTCTTTTCATTTTTTGAAGGACATTTTCAATAAATACAGAATTATAGGTTGACATTTTTTTTCCCAACACCTTAAATAGGTCTTGCTACTGTAGTCTGGTTTTTGTTGATTTTGTTAAGAAGTCATCTGCCATTTGTATTTTTGTTCCCTTGTTAGTTATGTGCCGTTTCTCTCTACTGTGAAGATTTTCTCTTAAGCTTTGGAATTAAGCAGTCTGTGATGTGCCTGTCTGTGGTATTCTTTGTATTTAATGTGCTTGGGGCTTGTTGAGCTTGTTAAATCTGTAAATTAATATCATTCACAAAATTTGGGTTTTTTTATTTTTTCACATATTTCCTCTGCCTCATTTTACCTCTCCACTCCTTCTGGGTCTCTTTTAGCTCTGTATGCTTCAGATTGGGTAATTTTTATGGATTTCTCTTTAACTTCACTTTTTACTTCTGCCATCTTAAGCCTGCCTATCCAGTCAGTTCTTAATTGAAGTTGTTAAACTTTGCAACTGGAGACTTCCATTTGTTTCTTTTAATATTTACTATCTGTTCAGTTGTTATACACATAGCCTAGTTAAAGTCTTTGTACATATTGATAAGTAATAGCTGCTTTAAAGTACTTATCTGATAATTGTCGTATCTGGGAAATCTTTTGGGTCTGGGTTTTTTTTTTTTTTTGTATGCTGTATGATGGGGTCACATTTCATTGTTTTTCCATGTGAGTATCTCATTGTTGTGGCACCATTTGTTGAATTTTTGTTTGCTTGTTTTCTGGGTTTTTTTGGGGGGAGGGGAAGTGCTTGGGCCAGGAACCAAACTGGGGTCTCCCGCATGGTAGGCAGGAATTCTCACGTCTGGTTTTCTGCTTTTTTTTTTTTTTTTTTTTTTGCATGGGCAAGCATCAGAAATCGAACTCAGGTCTCCAGCATGGCAGGCGAGAACTCTGGCCCGCCCTCGGGTCTGTTTTTATGCAACCTATTCTATAACCTAATTTAGAAAGATAGCAACTTAGCTTCAGTAGCATACATGGTCTATGCTCCCATATCCTGTTTCCTCTCTTTATGTAGTTTTTGTCAGATTTTACCACTTGATATTTTATATGTCTTTTATCAGGAAATATGTCTTTTTCTTGTTCAATTTTATTCTGATTCTTACATGAATTGAAGAATAGAGTTATATAAAGAGGATCCAGTGCTTTTGTGTTTGCATTTACCTTTTTAGTTATCCTTACTGATGATTTTCATTTCTTTATACTACTCCAGGTCACTCTCTCCTGTCTTTTCCTTTCAACCTGCAGAACTCCTTTTAATAATGATTCTTGTAGGGCAGGTCTCTGATGAATTATTTCAATTCCTGTTTAACTATGAATATTTTAAACTTTCTCTCTTTTTTTTTTTTTCCAAGACCATGGACTTGATTTTCTTAATAATGGGGGGTGGGTGTGTGGATAAGGGGTATGGGATGTTTTAGGTTTTACGTATTCTTTTTTATTTTTATTTTTTGGAGTAATGAAAATGTTCTGAAGTTGATTGTGGTGATGGATACACAACTATAGGATGATATTGTGAGCCATTTATTGTATGCTTTGGATGGATTATATGGTGGGTGAATATATCTCAAAATTGCATTAAAAACAGAACATGGTCTTTTCTGGGGTGCTTAACTGCTTCAAATCAGCACACTCTACCCTCTGGACCCAAAAAAGACCTGTTTTTTTCCATATACAAAATATATTCATTCTATCACAGTATCATAAAAGCTTAAATCATTTCAATAACAGTATTAAGTCTCATCAAATTCAGTTACATGTGTGTTCTATCCTAAGGCAAATTTCTCCTCTGGTTGTGAACTTGTGGAACTTAAAACAGGGTTCAGTATACAAAAGAAGAACAGTCATAGGATAATTTTACCAATTTCCAAAGGAAGAAATTGAAAGGAAAACAGGGGTCACTGGACTGAAACAATTCCAAAAACCTGGAGGGCATACTTCATTAGATTTTAAGGTCTGGGAGTCAACTGTAGATGTGTTATTCGCAGGGCTTTTATTCTCAGGGCTTGAGAGAAGAGCATTCCCACCCTTTCCAAGGGCCTATGCAGGAGCCCTGCTCTTGCCAAACACTGCAGTAAGGTCTCCAGCATCTCCAAATATTGGAGAGATGACCATGTTCTAGGTCCCTCCTGACTCAAGCATTTTGGTGACATTTGGACCCTCTGCCATCTCCAGGGCATAGACTCAGCCCCATCAAAATGGAGGGGTAGTGGCCAGGCTTTCCCCAATTCCTGAAGAATGTGCTGCACCCTCTCTGAGGCTTGGGACAGTAGCACTCTTCCTAAACAATGAGGTGGCTAAGCTCCCCTCAATTCTTCTGTATCCGAGAGCCCTTGGATGGCCCCATACTTCCTGACCAATGGGGAGGAAGGCCCTATCTCTGCAAACTCTGGGGCAAACTCACCCTTTCCATTGTGCATGGATGGGTCCACTCTCCTAATCTGAGATTTATTGGTTCAATACCTCAGCTTCCATGGTTCTGCCTTTGAGATTATGTTTCCGTCAGTCTGTCTCTTTTCTGTTGCTATTAGTCCAGGATGACAGTGGTTCCATTCATAGAGACCTCACAATGCAGCACACAGGAGTCCCAATTGTCAGGCAATAGGACTTTCCACAAATCCTTTCTGAATAACTCCATCTCAAATCGTAACTTACAATGAAATGACTGGCCAGTTCCATGTTTGCTTAAATCCTCACATGGGGCACTATTCTCTGGGGACTTGCTTTCCTAAAGTTTAAAATTTTCCAATCTGTCAATTTCTGGTTTCCTTTGTACTATAAACTAGAAGGAGAAGCCAGGCTGCATTTTCCACGTTTAGTTTGGATATTTCCTCAACTAAATATCCAAGCTCATCATTTTCAAGTCTGTCTTCCACTGAACAAGCCAGAACTCAATTTTGGCAAATTGTCTGCCACTTTAAAACAAGGATCACATTTCCTCCAGTTTGCAATGAAACATTCATCATTTCTGTCTAAGGCTTCATCAGAAATACCTGTAAGGACATATTTTAATAACAGTCTTTTCAAAGCAGTCTAAGCTGTTTCTGTCAAGGACCTTGCAATTCTTTCAGAACCTTTTCCTTATCCATTTATAAAGCGGTTCCAGCATTTCTGGTATTTGTATCCCTTAGCACCCCACTTCTTAGTACCAAAATCTGTTTCAGTTTATTAAAGTTGGTGTAATGCAATATACCTGAAATGAACTGGCTTTTACAATGAGGATTTATTAACTTACAATTTACAGTTCTTAGGCTATGAAAATGTCCCAATTAAGGCATCAACAGGATGATACCTGGACTCTGAAGAAAGGCTGCTGGTATCTGGGACACCTCTGCCACATGGGAAGGCACACAACCAGCATCTGCTGGTCCTTTGCTTCCAGGTTTCCTTTCTTTCAGCCTCTGGTTCTCTCAGCTTCTCTGAGTCCTCTCTTAGCTTTGTTGTACTTTTTATCTGGGTTCTTTCTGTCTTTTATCCTCTCATAAAGGACACCAGTGAGGGGATTAAGACCTGCCGCAAATGGACTAGGTCACATTCCAATTAAACCCAAAAGTCCTACCCACAATAGTAGGTCTGCCCCCACAGAGATGGATTAAAAGAACATTGCCTTTTCTGGGGTACCTAACAGTTTCAAACTAGCATGAATCCCAATTAATGAATTGTTTAATAAAGCTCTGAGATCTAAAGAATTTCCTGTGGATTTTTTTTTTTTTTTTTGGTTTGTTGACACCAAGAGGACGCAAAGTAATTACTTGTCTGATCATTTTGGACTCCCAGATCCCTCTATGGAAAGATGAGACTCTTATACACATAATATCCAAAATGTAAAACAGCAAAAATTTGAGAGAGTTTTCAAGGCAATGACTAAACATACACACAGTGAAGAGAAATAAAAAGGCAATTTCCCTCTTTGCTTTCATGACTTATGTATGTTTATAAAGATATGAGGCTAATTTTGGCATAAAATATTTTCATATAGTAACATCTTAATTTTCTCCATACTGCAGAAAATGTTTTCTGGTCTTACATTGTGCACAGAGATGAAAATATAATGACATTATTTCCACACAGACTTCAAAACTATAACTGTGATAACCATCAACTTTACTTCGAAAAAGTTTAGTATCATTTTATCTGTACCCACCGGTGTTACCAGACAAAGGCAGTGGATTTTCTTCTGATGTGATTCAGTGACTAATTCCTGCGCTAGCAGGGTTTCAGAGAGAGGAAAAAATTATTGCTAGGCACGGAGCAGGAAATCAAATGGTCTGTTGGCTAAAAATCTGTCTCCCCATACTACAGTAATTCTGATAGTTTTATAGTATTAAATATGGACAGGTTTTAGGATAATGAGCAAAATGGCCTCAGGTGATGTAATAGAGGTGATCTAATTTTTTAACATACACAGATTAATTACATGCTTAGTCACAGAATGTGTATAAGAAAATGATAACCCTAGTATGATGATGGGTATGAGTTTTAGTATTATAATGAAGTATAGGTGACATAGGATAAAGTTTAAGCCACTGCTCATGTCAGGTGAGTCCATTTTGGTTAGATCCAGTTTCAGTTATCAAGATAACTTTGGACTTGTGATGGATTAGTTCTGGGCTGACCCAAGACCCTTCATTAATAAACATAGAGCCTGTCTTTAGTGATTACAGGAATCCAAAGTTGAAAAACCAGATAAAATGGGTACAAGTGAGGGTCAGTCATAAGGTTTTCACAATCACAAGGGCATTTGATAAAGGTTATATAGTCATTATTGGAGATCAAGGCAGCTAGATTACAGTTCAAAGATTTCAGGTATTTTCCTCTGTCTACTCCAATAACCAGAGAACAAAAAGAAGTATCTATATAATGATTTCGGTAACCATAATCACCCCTTAAATCCTAATTTCTCAGTTACAGCTCCCTCTCATTTGATAATTTTTTTTTCAATCTTGAGGGAAATATGGGTAATGATTCTTCAGATTTCTTTATGCTGAGAAGGAGAGTCAACATTATGAAACAGAGAGATGAAACTGGTTGCTGTTCTCGGAGAGACCAATACTTATGGGTTTCAGAGCTTATCTGGCACTGAGACATTCTAGATGCTTTAAGTCTCTGGTATCCATGAACAGGTGCTGCTAGGCACCCCCACAAAGATATGTGTGTAGTTTTATTATAAAAGCAGAAATTATAAACTAATTTTCCTACAAATTGAGAGTGATCAAATAAAATAGAATTATTCCAGCCATTATTTGCAAAAACGTGACAGTTTTATCAACTTTACTTCCTTACCAAAATTAATATAAATATTTATCTTTTTTCCTGTTTCTTGTGTAAGTTGTAATTGTAACATAAACTTAGACTACAGAAAACCAATATTTACATTTGTGGCTATTGACAGTATTCTCTTTAGTATCTTTTTCAGTTTTTCAATTAGATTAAATATTGGCTAAAAAGCAGACTTTTTTTTTTTTTTTTTTGGCATGGGTAGGCTCTGGAAATTGAACCCGGGTCTCTGGCATGGCAGGTGAGAATTCTGCCGCAGAGCCACCATTGCACTGCCCTATAGAAAATATTTTTTAAGAACTTTAATTGTAGTCTTTTCCTTATAGTCATTCCATGGATTCCTTTGCACAACCTGGACCAGAAGATAACCAATCAGTAGTCAGCAGAATGCAAAAGAAATATTGGAAAACTAAACAGGTCTTTATCAAAGCAACAGGGAAAAAAGAGGATGAGCATGTGGTGGCATCTGATGCTGAACTTGATGCTAAACTTGAGGTAAATTTGAGAATTCTGAGTATTGCATATAACTGTTTATTATTTGGAACTACAAGGGGGACTTTGACAAGCTTTCACACTGGAGAATTTAGGAGAATAAATGCAAGTTTGTTAATAGAATGCTTAGTTGTAACTGTTAATCACATCTTCTGCATAGGTGGTTCTCACAAATTGAGAATTGCCAGAACTGGTATTCACTAAATTAGATAAGTCATGAACTAAATAATTTGTTTGCCATACGTATTAAAGTTAAATGTAAATGAATAATTATATTCCCAATTGGGACCATATAGTCATTACATTTTTGACATAATATTTTGTATTGCTTTTATGTAAAGTCTTTGTGGGACCTTGTATTCTTTATATATCATCATTTTATATTACTTTGAGTTGGGCTTATAGTTCATTGACATAAAATAGAAAATGAGGATTTGGTTGTTTCTGTCACTAAGAGAATTGTTGAAATATTTCCTAGGGCCTCATTTTGGCTCTGTTTTTCATTTTGAATAAAAGCAATAATGACCATGAAATACCTTTAAACCTATAAATGTTTCATACTTTTAAGTAATGAAACTAATTATAATTAGATGGGCATCTTGTGTAAATTGATGAAAATCTTGATATTTAAATGCCATTTTACTAATTTCATGTACATGCACTAATTTACGTTAACTCTTAGAAATATTTCCAGGCAGGGGTTCTAGTTATGTTTGAAATATAATCATTATATTGGGGTTCTTAAAAATATAGGTCTAATTAAATAGGTTTTTATGTACACTGATTTTTCTTCATTTGGCAAAAAGTAAACTCAGTTATTACCATAACAGATATGGAAATAGAGGACAGGTTAACAAGCTTTACAATTTGTGTTTAAAAGCATTCTTCTTAGAATTCTGTAAAAGATGTGGAAAAATGAAGGGACTTTGTTATAAATAGTATCTATTATTAATCTTTCTGAGTTCTGTTCGAACACCAAAATAATGTAAAATTGCTTAAGAGATAGACGATTTGGATTTTATAATGCTATTAGGAATTTATTTAATAATCGAAAGATTATTACACCATAGCGTCAAAGTCTTTTTGAACTACGTTTCATAAAAATTCTTCAACATATGGTTTTGTGAGGTTGTACCCTAAAACCTATGCTGGCTTTGTTAGCCTGAAAAACCTGTATTTATAGATCCATATGAACAATTACCTCATGTGTATAATTGTATCCTATCTTAATGTTTCAAGTGTTTAATTTGAAAGGAGAATCTACTAGATATTTTATATTTGTTTATAGTCCTTTAAATTGCCCTAATATTTTATTAGGACAAAAAAATTATAAATTTTTATATTTTAAGGTTTTTCATTCCATTCAAGAAACATGCACTGACCTTCTGAAGATAATTGAGAAATATCAGCAGAGACTCAATGGTATGGAATCATAGATATCTATCTCCTGATATCCTTTGAAATAAATATTACCTTGTATTTTTTTTGAAAATTGTATTTGATGTAAAAGAAGTGGTTTATTGAATTATTTTATAGATAGTATTTTATGGCAAAATATGAATATTTAGAGTGACTAGTTCTCAAAACCCCCAGAATCCAATCCTTCCCTCTTTAGTTCATCCAATCTACTGACTCAGTAATTTTGTTGATGTTAACTTCTCCTTCCCAGAGTCTTAAGTGGATTTGCTTCTGTCATTTAAAGAATCTCTCTTGACTCCACTTGCTCTCACGGTTACTATCCCATTCTTCTGCTCCTCTTTACATTTAATTTTGAAATAATTGTCTGTATACAGTTTCCATTCCTCTCCTTCTACTTTCTCTTATACTTACTCCAGTAAGATTTTTACCCCCAGCCTCCAAGAAGAGTCATGAAGAGCTAAATTCTTGTCTCATTTGACTTATCAGATTTAACACAATTGATTATTCCCTCCTTCTTGATCCACTTTCTTCATTCGGCTTCCACGGCACACTTCCCTGGTTTTCTATCTACTGGTCATTCTTTCTCAATATTCTGCCTTTGCTGAATCCTGCTCTCTCCTAGGCATCTTAAGGATTGAACTAAATTTTTGGATCTCTTCTCCTATTTTAATTGCACTGGCTGCCTGCCTGCAACTACTGGACCTGGCCACCTCTCTAATCCTAGTTATCTCTCTGATCTCATCTCCTAAAACTTTCTGTACTTCAGCCACATTAGTCTTCTTCAAGTAGGCATGCCACTACCTTCAGATATCTGCGTAGTGAGCTCCCCAACTTTAGTTTTTTGTTTTTTTTTTATCAAATGTCATCTTTTTAGTGAGGTCTTCCCTGACCTTCATAACTAAAATGCAATACCCTTTTCCCCTCATAAAATTCTGCCTATTTAAAAATAGCACCTAACAGTATTTAACATTTTGTATATTTTTTATCTATTGTTTTTCTTCCTTCTGTTAGAATATGCTCTCTCTAAGGACAGGGATTTGCCTGTTTTACTTTTTGTCCCCAACACCAAGAAACAGTGTCTAGCACACAGTTGCTACTCAGT
Organism: Tamandua tetradactyla; assembly: GCF_023851605.1. Classification (NCBI taxonomy): domain Eukaryota; kingdom Metazoa; phylum Chordata; class Mammalia; order Pilosa; family Myrmecophagidae; genus Tamandua; species Tamandua tetradactyla. The sequence goes on along the minus strand of NC_135329.1, from coordinate 177,675,276 downwards.
AAATATTTGTTCAGTGAATTGAATGAATGTCTTGTATGGCTATACAATTAATCATTTGTTCAATGAGTTGAATGAATGTCTTATGTGGCAATTAATCTCATCACTTTATAGTCAAAACTCATGTATTATCCCATTATTAAACTAATAAATCCAGTATTGCACGATTATTCAAATAATTTTTGAGTATCTGCCATGTGGTAAAGCTGTGCTTTTCAAAGGAAAATAGCATGACAGAAAATAATATGTAATTGATTTCAGAATAGTAATACAGACATAACTCTGAATTCCTCGGAGTAAAATATAACGATGGATTAGTGTAGCAGTTGGTAAAGGCAACTCCAAAGATGAGAATTGAGGTTAAAAAAAACAAACCCAATAAATTTAAAGGATTTATTGAAGGCAAACGTGTAGAAAAGAAGAGATCTGGAGTCAGGGAAACAAGCTTAAAGAGTAAGAACAGCCCGTGTGGGCAGAAGAATTTTTGACTGGGAATAGTAAAGAAGTAAAGGGGGAAAGAAAGATTGGGATCAGATTGTTAAGGACTTTAAATATTACCAAACAGTAAAAAGCCATCACAACCATTGGAGCAAGGAAAACCTATACTAGAAATGGAAACGTAAAGAAACATTGGCAAGTTTGTGTGTCCTGCATTTTGTCCTGAAATCACTAGATCTTTTAGCACTGTGGTGGAACATTTCAGAACAAGGAAGTGATCCACATATATAGATTTCATTGTATATTTTCTCTTCGAAATTCTATATAAACATATGATTCCTTGAAGCTTATTTTGTTAATACCTCGTCTGTTGGGAATAACATCACAAATGCATTAGTTGGGCCAGCATTAGAAACCTTTATGGGAATCACGTGGCGAGGTAAAAAACATATAGAGATGGGATCTCTGTAGTTTTTGATAGGAGGATCCTAACAGAATCAGTATAGATTCAGCTTCATCTCCTACCTTTCTGCATTGATAGGAGTAAAGCTCAGTGATGATTCTTGTTCAATTGAAACTTTGTCATAATGAAGTATTCCAAGTTCTTAGAGGTCTTTCTAGTTTATATATACAAATTAAATTTTATTCCAGCAGTTTTCATTGAGATGTATTTTACGAAGATCTAATGAAAAGATGTGTAATCTTTCCAGTAATCAGAGTATTAAATAAGTAAGGACTTACAAATCCCACCACTCTAGATCCAGTTAGTTCATAATGCAGCGCATGTTTTTTTAAAAGATGGTACTATAGAATGTATAGACTGTTTCCCATAATGCTGTCCTGTTTTCCTACGGCCACCCTTATAGCCAGGATACAAGAAGTAGTGGGAGTGGAAGGACCACAAGCGAGGCAGTCTGAGTTCTGTTGCTGCATCAGAGATACCTAAGAACTTTCCTTTCAGTTTTTAACTTCAGTTTTTCTACCAGTAAATAAGGGCAAAATTAGGGTGACATTTATCATTTTTTTCACTTTAAGCTTACAGTTTGAACACTTTTGTGCCACCCTCCCTTTATTACTTTTCTTGTCATTAGAACTTGTCTAGATCAGTGCTTCTAAAACTATCTGTGGAGAAGGACCAGTTTTTTGTTTTGATTTTCACTTTCAGTTTGTTAGCTGACACTTTAAAAAATATAATAAAAATGAATTACTAGAAAAATGAAATTAAGACATGTAAAATGTAAGTTCACTTTTTTTTATTAGATTCAACAGATATAAAATAGTCAAATTGGTAAAAGTTTCTAAACAATTATTATCTTTTTCTGTTCTTATCTTGTCACAGGCTGTTAGCTGACAGTTTTGGACGGGCACTGGGCTGTGGGCCACACTGTGAGAAGTGGTGTACTAGACAAATTTTAGTGTCTCAGCAGCAGAATTGTAGACATCTGTGATTTGGGGATATTGAGTGTAGGAAACTGAGGCCAAGATGAGAGGCAAGAATAAGTTTAAAAGTTTAAGTGAAAAATTAATACTTTGTAAGAGGCAGTTATCTTAAAACGCATCTCTGTACATTTGAAAATGCATCATTTGTGGTTTTGTTTTGTCATTTTGAGGGTTTTGTTTTCTTTTGATTAGGTTTGGCTTTTTTGTCACTAAAGAGCACTCTTTTCCAAAGTGAGGTCCATGGATTCACTGCATCAAAATCATTACAAGCATGTGGGGTGCTTGTAAAAAAATAAATAAAAGGATCTCCTGGCCCCATCACAGACCGCAATCTCTGGAATCTCTGGAAATCAGAGTCTTTGGAGATGAAGCCCAGGAATTTACATTTTTAGTATAATCCTCTCCTTTTCTTCTCTCAAGTATTCTTATATAGAGAGGACTATTGCTATGAGAATTTTAGTTGCACATGTTATTTGTGTATTTTAAGCAAATGACGAAATTATAGAATTAACTATACTGTAATTTTTCTCCTAGTTGTATCGGAGGAAGAAAATGAGCTAGGACTCTTTTTAAAGTTTCAAGCAGAACGGGATGTAACTCAAGCTGGTAGAATGATGGATGCCACTGGCAAGGCACTCTGTTCTTCAGCCAAGCAAAGGTTCACCATGGTTTTCCATCATCCTTAAAGTTGTAGTCAATATGATAGATATGCTTATTTGTAAAGATCACTGATCATTCCAGTACAGGATAAAAGAAGACAAAAATATATTATAGTATATAATTGCTTTGATGCCTAACTATTAATTACTAATTTTGTATTTTAAAAATTATTTTAAAACTTGAAGTTCTTGGGGTTTTTTTTAATGCCTAGAAGTAGCCTTTAGGCCTGTATTTAAATTTTTTATTGGTTTTATGTAACTAAATCACAGAACTGCTAATGTTTTACATATATGTATTTTCATTTTTTTCCTTCTTTTTTCTTTGATACTATAATATCCATGGGTAGTACAGGACTTTTCTTTTTTTAACAGAATAAAATTTCTTTTTAGTTACAGACTTCCCATTTATCATTTCACAATTTTGTAGAATAAAGATACCTGCTGCAGAGCATCTCTGACAGTTACTAAATATAGCCAAATATTTGCATTTTTAACAGAAAAATTAAGGTGGGCCATATCAGACTATAAAGATGATGTCCAACCAAGGTGACTTTATTCTGAAATGCAACATCAGTGCAAAAGTCTATCTTGGAAGTGACAGATACTCAGTGCAGGCACTCCAGTGCCACTGAGTCAAAAGCAGAACAGAGGAGTTGGATTTGATCATGTTTCTTAAATCCCTGATTTCTTGTCCTCATCCCAATTCTCATTAGTTCTGGCATTTTATCTGCTATACTCACATTTTTCCTAGATTTGTCAAATGAAAGGCTTTGTTTTTATAGGATTTATGCTTTATGAATGCAGACTCTCTATGACTCATGGGTCTCTATTCTAAATGGCAGATTTACTTGGCAGGTTACTTACATTTGAATTGGCAAACAAAGTGTTACAAAAATGATGTATTTCTTAAAATAAGAAAAAGAGATAAATCTTATGTTAACCATTCAAAGTTGGCCACATGATCCTTATTTGCTGATTAAAGCTCCTTAAGTATCTCCTATTTGTATTGGTACACAGTGATAGAATGCTCATCTTCCTTGCAGAAGACCCAGGTTCAATTCCTGGACTGTGTACCCCCCCCCCCCAAAAAAAAAAATTTTCTATCTGTAGACTCATCTTAATGATAAATATGCTTTATGGTTGGTTTGTACCTTTGTTTTTGTTTTGTTTTGCTTACAGGATGTATAACTCTGATTCTTACCTCTCTCCCATTATTAGATTAGCCTTGTATACTCCTTTGTCTCGTCTTAAGCAAGAAGTAGCAACATTCAGTCAAAGGGCAGTATCTGACACCTTGGTGACAATTAATCGGATGGAACAGGCACGCACAGAATACAGAGCAGCTCTGCTGTGGATGAAGGATGTTTCCCAAGAACTGGACCCAGATACCACAAAACAAATGGAAAGGTTCAGAAAAGTATGAAAAGATACCCTTTTCCTTTGCTTAATACATAAACGACTGGAACTGCTACAGAATAATTTAATGGAGATCATAAAATACAGACTATTTTTAGAAAATATGTATTATATTATAGATTTTTTGCTGCTTTGAGATGTTTGGTTGAAGGATAAAATTTTGTGAAACTTTTCTTTACTCTTTGAATGGCATCCCCACTCCCATCAACCGTTTTTATTAATCTCTTTTTATCCTCTTCATAATTGAATGAACTCCTCTTTAAATGTTGCTTACCTGGATTTTTGGGATTTGTTTGCAGAAAGAAAGTAGTTTATTACAAGACAAAAATTAATTTCAGTGAAAATCCATGTAAAATGAATATAAATTTTAAGAAAAAGTAGAGGTTATCCAATTTTTCATTCTACCACAATACAGAGTTAGATCACAAACTTTTAAAGCAGCTATTTATGTATGGGCCTATGTTTTTGCTAAATAAACCCTTGTTTTAAATTATATCCCCTAAATTAACCATACATGTATGGTATCATAACAATAACATAAACTCATTCATGTCTTCATTTCATGAATTTTTAGAGTACCTGTAATAAAAATAATAATATTTACTATTGATAGAGCCTTTATTCTGTGGTTTGCCTCTTTGATTACTCCCAACAGCCCTGTGAAATAGGTGGATACGTGACCTCAGGCCACAGCAATTTTAGCACTTCATTCCCTTTACAGTCTTTGACAATCAGAATATAATCCAAACCCATTCTCTCCACCCAAAAAGGGTTGCCTGGTCTGACCTCTGAATGCTCTGCAGCCTCATCTTGCACTTACTTCCTTTGCAAACACAGTAAGCTCATTTCCTATCAGGTTTGTCCTTGCTTTTCCCTAGAATACTCTTCCCAGGGCCTTAGTATGGCCCTGTCATCATCTTTCTGTCTCATTTCAGATATACGCAATCTCACTGAAGGCTTCCTTGATCAGTTTATTAATAATAATTTCCCATTTCTCTTCACTTATTTTCTATCTTTGTCACCTGAAGTTATCTTATATATTTATTTTTTTATTTTTTCTTGTGCCTCCCCACTCGGGGATAGTGGGGGAAAACATTGTCTCATCCACCACAGTATCCCCAGTGCCTAGAATGGTGCCTGGCAAATAATAGATACATTATATTTGTTGAATGAATGAAGGAGTCTGTTTAAAAGTTGAGGATTCACATTACTTGGTAACATATGACTCTCCATATCGGCTAAGAAATATAATAGGCCTGTGTTTATAAATATATCTTCATGATTCAGAACTATTAATGTTTCTCAGCATTTTATCTATGTCCCCTTTCCATTTATTCTTCTACTATTAGCTAAATATTATACCATCCATGAGTAACTTCGGATGTTTCTTTTTATTTGGAATGAATTTTTTCTTCTTAATTAAATCATTTCTCATTATACCATTTATTATTTCATATTTTTGTAGCAAAAGTTACCTGCTAGAAAGAATCTCCTACAATTACTAAAAATAGCTATAACCTTTGCCATTAATCATGAAATACTAGTAATACCGAAAAAGGAATCTCTCTTCTTTATTGCAGCTTTATGCATCTGAAGATATTATGTGAAGCTGTATGATGTGGTTATATCTGTCTTTTGATCATAATAATAATGAATATTTTTGTGGTTACAGGTACAGATCCAAGTGAAAAACAGCAAAGCTTCTTTTGACAAATTAAAGATGGATGTTTGTCAGAAAGTGGATTTACTTGGAGCTAGTCGCTGCAATATGTTATCTTATTCACTCACTACCTACCAGGTACCCAACTCCATGGTCAGCATGCCCTTGCAGTAAAAGATGAGTGGTGAGATTCCTTTTTAAAAGTTGTCTAAAGGGTAAAAAAAAAAAAAAAAAAAAGAGTTGTTAAAGGGTGCATAAAATTATATATAGTTAGGGCAGTGCAATGGTGGCTCAGTGGCAGAATTCTCACCTGCCATGCCAGAGACCCGGCTTTGGTCCCCGGAGCCTGCCCATGCCAAAAAAAAAATTGTATATAATTGATCTGATTCCTTTGACTGCTGTAATTGGCTTATTGAGCTTATGACAGTCAGCAAGTCATAGAATTCTAGACTGAAAAAGATCTTTGAGATAGCCTCCTGCAGCTTCACGTTGTGCTCCTTGGTGTCCCAAGACTTCACTGAAGACTTAGGAACCATCTGGGTTTGAGAAAGGGAAGGTCAAAGAGGTAAGATTCAAGGCCCATTAGCTCTCATTCACCAAGAGCTGCTCCATTCTGTTTTTTAATTTATACATACAATTTCCTATGAAGCAAAGATGCTGTAGCCAAAAAAGTTTAAAAATTTTTCTGCTTTCTTCCCCTGACATTCTTATGGATGAGGAAAGTAAAACCTAAGAGAATTAATGTAAATGACAATGTTGGACTTAAAAACCAGTTTTCTAACTCTAGGTTATATGTTCTTTTCATTCTGCCAAAGTGTCATTCCCAAACCACTTTAACCTCAAAATTCTCACTTGTATTTATACTCCCCAGATTCCACATAAATAGCATACAACAAATTAGTTAGATATTAACAAGTAAGCAATGCCTGACTTAAACATATATTTGTAAACAGCAAAAAGGAGATCAGATTGTTTATAATTTTAAAAATAAACTTAAATGAAAAGGACATTCACTGCTGCTTTAAAGAATCTATCTAATTCAGTTCAGTACTGTGGAATTCAGCAATTAAGAAAGGATACAAGTTAGGAAAAAAATACAATAATCTATCTAGCATAATGTTTGAAACACAGTAGCTCTTTGAAACATAATGGCTGTTCATTGCATTCTTTTTTTTCTCCATTCATCCCTCCACTTAGAACCAGAATCTTGAAGCAACAAGAATAAGGTATAATTACTTAAGTTAGCGTGAGAAGATGTTTTTTGAGAGTTTTTCTCAAATTAGTGTTTATATATATTTACTATCATAAAGATTATACATATGCCCTTCCTTTTACAGAAATTGCTCTATTCCATGCTTTTAACAATTCTTTTTTGGATTTCTCAGATGTTTTAATCCATCAGCTTCCATTCACTTGGCTACAGTTACTCTCTAGGTGGCTCAAATGTGCATTCCAGAGCTATATACAAATAGGCATATGTATATGCAGACACAGATGCCAATTTGCATGCAGAATGGCCATTTACAGCATTTTTTTGCTCCCCAGACTTGGAAAATTGAATGTAGTTCCTACTTCTTAATGTTTGGCAGCTATTCATCTACTATACCATAAGTAAAAATAGCACTGAACGCATCATAGAGGGGAAACAGAACTGTAGTTACCTTTTCTTTTTCCACAGAGAACACTGCTTGGGTTCTGGGAAAATACAGCTCGAATGATGTCCCTTATCCATGGGGAATGTATTGGCTTCCATCCATATGATTTTGTATCTCTCAAGGTACATTTCTTTCCATTTTCTTTTGTTGGATGATTTGGGTGATAACATTAAAACTATTTTCATTACATGCTTATTTTCTTTTTTACTAATCTATTTTCTTATTTACATTAATGCCACACATGGATGAATCTTGAATATCATCTTAAATCAAACAATCTAGACACAAAAGGACAAATATCTTTCATATCTTACAACCATATATCCCTGGAGTTTGGTCCAGATTTTTAAGTCAAATATTGTATGACCTCACTTACGTGAAATAATTAAAATATGCAAATTCATAGGGTCAGATACTAGAAAGCCGTTACCAGAGACAAGGGTCGGAGTAGGAAATGGGGAGTTAATGCTTCTTAATTGTTAACAGAGTTTCTGTCTGGGTGATAGAAAAGTTTTGGTAATATATGGTTATATTCACAACACTGTTAATGTAATTAACAACAATGAATTGTATAATTGAAGGTGGTTAGAAGGTTGGGAAATTTTAGGTTGTACATATGTTACCAGAATAAAAATTTTAAAAATCCAAAGCACTATACAACACAAATAGTGAACCCTAATGTAAACCATGTCCCAAAGTTAATAGCATAATTATAATAATATTGTTTCATCAGTTGTAATAAAAATAATAAATGGAAAGTTGTGTGTAGAGGGGTGTATGCGAACTCTGTACTTTTTATATGGTTTTTCTGTAAACCGACACCTTCTCTAATGAAAAAAAAAGTGCAACCTACTCCCTGCTCCCCTACCCCATTTTTCTGTTAAACCTAATTTCAGGTTTACAAAACGTTGGGAAGCATTTTTCTGCACTCTTTCAAGCCAAGGATCAGCACTTCCTTGATTCTTTATGCTACCAGCAATATTAAGTAAAATACTTGTGAATACTGCTGATAGGTTCAAGATAGTAGGATGAGGGAAAGAAGAGGATAAAGGTGTGAAATGAAAATTAAAATGCAAAAGAGATAGGGAAAGGTTATGAAAAGGAAACTTAGGGAGGAGCAAATGATGGAAAGTGGCCATGTGTTCTCAGAAGTAACCAGAGTACCCACTTGACAATTTTAAAAGTTACAAATAAAATTTCTAGTTTTACTTCCATGCTGATGTCGCAGAATGTGTTTCACAGAGACTAACATATTAGCAGTTCTATCTGTGACACATATGTGAAAGGTGTTCAGTGTCTGTGATTATAATGTTTTTTAACATTTGCATATCTTCCTGTGTGCCTTCTTAGCATATGATATATCCAGCAGAGAAGCAATTCTTCAGTTCTAATAGGCTAGATTTTGGTACCTTTTAACTTACCATTTTGCTTTATTTTTAGTAAACCTTCAAAGTGTTGCTGGTGGGTTTGCTCAAGCTGGATGTGTATCTGTGATGGGTTTGTTTGGTCTGGATTTTTAACTCATTTTCTGATATGGCATTTTCCAATCCAAAATTCACCTTTGAATTAGTTGTTTTGTTTTTACTTCTATAATAAATGCTTTACTGGATTGCATACAGTGTATCTAGGCAAATTTAATATCCAATTTCTGCTTAGAATTGAAATTGAAAATCTTTAGCTGTATTTTAGAGCATTGCATTATGGGCTAGCAACAGAGTATAAATCTTCTTTTGGTATATACTAAATTTTTTCACCTCTGTGGCTAGCCCGCATCAAATGTATGCAGTTACCAGAGACAACCAGAATAAAGAAGTACATGGTGATCAGTTCAAATTACATTAGCATTCATTTCCCATGTTTATCGCTCTCTAGTTCCACAGTTATTCCTGTTTCATATTGTTCTTTAGAATTTTTATTCTTGTTTTGTTTGCAGAGAACCAAATTCTTTCCATCTATTTAACATTGAATTTCTTATCCTTAGCAACTACAAGACACTACAAGTAAGCTTTCTGAAGACCATAAAGAAGAACAAACAGAAAACACTTGTGCTACTGAAAACCTCAATAAGTAAGCAGGCAAAAGTTATATATAGTGTTATGAAGGTCTTGGATACCATTGTATGCTTTATTTCGAAAGAGTAGTTTCTTCTCTTATTTAGTGAATAATCATTTCTATGTCATTTTCCCAATCAACAATATACATTTATTTTGAAGTCTTTTTTTTTTAAAGTGGCAGATGAAGGAATTGACAGAAGTATAGAACAGATTGGGGTGATAACCCCACGCTATAGATTGGGAGTCTGAGCCTCATGATAAGAACCACAAGTACCACCATCTAGTGGGGACATTGGAGAGAAAAAAGGACAGGTGTCAGCAGTATGTCACAACAGCCCAGGAGACTCCTATTAAAAATCTGTCTCTAAAATAAAGCAAATGGGACTGGGACAGATTACCTGAAAATAAACTCTTTCCATGCATATTTTTCATGTGGCTTGTTTGTCTTTCATTACATTTTCCCTTTGTTTTCCTTTCAGAGCTGTCCCTTAATACTGATTTTTTAAAAACATTTTTATTGTATCATATAACATATATACAAAGCAAAGAAAGAAAAAAGCAATAGTTTTCAAAGCACTCTTCAACAAGTAGTTGCAAGGCAGTTTCCAGAGTTTGTCATAGGCTACCATACCATCATCTCAGATTTTTTCTTCTAGCTGCTCCAGAATATAGAAGGCTAGAAGGAGTAAATATATTTTTGTCACCACAATCGACTTTTTCTCCTTCTTTTTTGTGAAAAATAACATACATACAAAAAAGCAATACATTTCAAAGCACAGCACAACAATTAGTTGTAGAACATATTTCAGAGTTTGACATGGGTTACAATTCCACAATTTTAGGTTTTTACTTCTAACTGTTCTGAGATACTGGAGACTAAGAGAAATATCAATTTAATGATTCAGCAGTCGTTTAACAAACAGCATATTCGTTTGTTAAACCCTGCCTTCTCTGTATAACTCCACCATCATCTTTGATCTTTCCCATCTTTAGGGGAATTTGGGCTATGGGCATTCTAACTTTTTCAAGTTAGAAAGGGCTGTCAATAATATGAGGTAGGGAGATGGAGCTATCTGATATTCTGGAGAGGCTGGGCCCTCTAGATTTCAGGATTTATCTGGTCCAGGGACCCATTAATACTGATTTTAAGCAGGTTTCACTGGGCATAAAAATGTATCTAGAAATAAGGCCCAGACAATGACAAACCATATATATTCTTGAGTAAAAGGTAATCATTCTAGATATAAAGCATCTCCCTATTTTCTCTATGTGAAAATCTAAAACATTTTTTTGGCTAGCTTGAATATGTAAACCTTTTAGGTTATAGATTAAATAATCAAATGTCTAGTTATAAACTGAACTGAACTTAATCATATGGGACAGTGCGACAGTAGCTCAGTGGCTCGGTGGCAGAATTCTCACCTGCCATGCCAGAGACCTGGGTTTGATTCCTGGTGCCTGCCCATGGGGGAAAAAAATCATATGCTAATGAAATATATTAAATCAATAGAATGTTTCCACTCTCATATTCTGAAAAGTTTTATTCAGAATCTTCTCATGCATCTTCAGCATTGAGAGCTACTTTTTGTGTCAACAAATTCCTAAGCACTTCACCTTCTTTTCCATCCAATTTATTTAAAACTATATATATTTACCATCATTGGAAATTCCATTCCAAGTCACCATACCTATTTTCTCTATTGATTTAGTTTTGTGACACTTGTCAAATAAATACTGTATTGTTTTTAAGTATCTTTAAAGACTTCTTAAAAACAACCTCCAAAACTTAACAATTATGAAGTCATATCCCAGGGATTATGGCTTAATGTATTAAATTTGTTTTACTTATTTATTGTTCCATCAAATGGATGCCTAGAAATATCAAAATTAGCATTGGTTGAGAATTTGTTCAAAATGGAGTACTGCGTTTTTTTTCCTGGAGTTGATTCCTTCCTCTTTTACTTCTGAGTATTCCTGAGCAAAACCCTTCAATGTTTAAAAACTAAACTCTGTTACTTGGGTGCTTCCTGTGAAGCCTGACAAACTGATAAATATCCTCTATGATGTAGTACTTAGCACAATGACTGCAATGTTGAAGATGATGCCTGATGCTTCCTTGGTACTCAGTAAATGTTTATTGAAAGAATGAGGGAATGAAAGGTTAATTTCATAATCTGTATAGAGCTATAGAAGATCTAAGAAATTCTCTGAGAGAGAGCTTTTATGAAATCTCCTGGACAGCTATTTCAGCTGTTGTTTTTCAAATTTATTTTTAAAAAATCACATATTACCGTTTGTGGAACATGAATTCCAATTGTATTTTAACCATAATCTTTGCAATTTTTGTTTTTTACTTCAGATTAGTTCTGGTAGATGAAGAAGCAAGCTTGGGAAGTGAACCAGGTAAGATAGTGAATTCATTATTTTGAAAGGAACACATTTTAAATGTCATAATAGTTACTTTAACGCTTTTAAAAAAAAGTTGTGTTAAAATCTACTCAATTATAAAAGAAATATTAAGTAACTTTATGGGTCCCTCTGTACAAACAGTTTTGAGTTATCCTTCTAAAAGTGCCTAATTAAGGAAGAGTCTGATGGGTTTCTTTAGGAAATTCTGGCTTTCTCACAGCTAGATGCTTCTAAATGCAGAAATTCACAGATAATAGGGTTGAGTGATTTGAATTTTTTAAAAACTTATTTATTAATTAAAGAAAAAACAGGGCAAGCCACGGTGGCTCAGCAGGCAAGAATGCTTGCCTGCCATGCCAGAGGACCCGGGTTTGATTCCCAGTGCCTGCCCATGTTAAAAGAACAAACAAACAAACAAAAAATAACAAGTGAACAAAAACATTCTTAGTATATGATCATTCCGGTCTACATATATAATTAGTAATTCACAATATCATCACATAGTTGCATATTCATCATCATGATCATTTGTTAAAACATTTGCATGAGTGATTTGAATTTTGAGTTTTTCCTCAGACTTTAATTCCTGTTATTTTTTCATATTTTATATATATATATATAGGCAACATATATTTGAATCACTGTGGTAAAAATTAGTGCAGACTTTGGAGCCAGAAAAACGTGGGTTTAAAGCTTTGCTGCATTTGAAGTCATTTATGTCTCTGTTTTCTCATCTGAGATATGAGTCATATATGCCTATCTTTCGGGGACATGAGATAATATTTATAAATACAAACCAAATAATAGGTGCCCAATGAATATGAGAGCCATTTTTAAGTATACACACAAAGATGATATAAAACAATTTAAGAAGTCATAATAATAGTGAACTTGTATAACTAAAATATAGCTTCAAAATCTGTGTGCAAAAGGTGAGTTACCTGTGTGTGTAAAATACTGCACCCTGCAGAGAACATTTTTTTAAATCACAAAGAAAATACAACAGTCATTGCTGAAAATTTCACTGTCAGTCATAGTATTATATTATCTTTTAAATCTTCCTGTGGTGGTAGTTATGTTCCTTTTCAAATTCCAGATATTTGTGCCTTCTCCCTTTTTTGTGGCTAATCTTGGTAATGACTTATTTTATTAATGTTTCAACAAACCAGCTTTTTTTACTAATCCTATTGTGTCTTTGTTTTCTGTTTTATTCATTTTAGTTCTTATTTTTATTATATTTTTCCTTCTACATTGAGTTTTTCTGTATTTAAGGCTATAATTTCCCTTAAAATTTCACTTTTCTGTATCCCACAGTTATTTTTTTTAACAGCTACATTGGGTATTTTTAAAAATATTATATAATTCACTTATTTCAAGTGTACAATTCACTGATCTTGAGTAACTATTGAGTGGTACAGTCATTACCATAAATCAATTTTAGAACATTTTTTATCCCCTTAAAAGATCTCTTATGCCCATTGATAGTAATTTATAGTATAGTTCATGAATATCTCAGGTGCCTCCAAATATTACAAATATCTCAGAAAACTAATCCCAATCCATCCCATCCCAATTTACCAGCTGTTATTGTCTAGCGTTTGATTACTTTTATTGGCTAATTTCCCACAAATTAGAATATTTTTATTATTTTATGAGGAAATAAGATTTTTTTATGTTTAACATTATATTTCCTAGTTTACTCTTTCTTCCTGTATTACAGATATATTCACTGTGAGGCTATTTTCCTTTTTCCTTAAGTATACATCCTTGAGTCTAGAATTTCTTTAGTGAATCTTTTGGTGGTAAACTTGGCTTATATTTAACTGGAAATAATGTTATTTTTCCCTTTTTATTTGTTTAAAATTTTTTTTATTACAGAAGTTGTAGGTTTATAGACCAATCATGCATAAATTACAAGATAACTATATACTACCCTATCACTAACACCTTGTGTTGGTGTGGTACATTTGGTTACAAATGATGAAAACACATTTTTATAATTGTCCATCATACAGTATAGTGTATAATACTATGTTATATAGTAATTCCTTTTTTTAAACTTTTAATTGTGTAGTATAACAAAGCAAAGAAATGAAAAAACAGCAATAGTTTCAAAGCACTCTTCAAAAATAATTACAGGACAGATCCCAGAGTTTGTCATGGGCTACCATATGATCCTCTCAGATTTTTCCTTCTAGCTGCTCTAGGATATAGGAGGCTAAAAGGCTTAAATATTTTTTTATCACCACAATCGACTGTTTTTTTCTTTTTTTGTGAAAAATAACATATATACAAAAAAGCAATAAATTTCAAAGCACAGCACCACAAGTAGTTGTAGAACATATTTCAGAGTTTGACATGGGTTATGATTCCACAATTTTACGTTTTTACTTCTAGCTGTTCTAAGATACTAGAGACTAAAAGAAATATCAATCTAATGATTCAGTAATCACATTCATTTGTTAAATCCTGCCTTCTCTGTATAACTCCACCATCACCTTTGATTTTTTTAATCTCTCTCTTTAGGGGTGTTTGGATTATGGTCATTCTAACTTTTTCATGTTTGAAGGGTCTGTCACTAATATGGGGTAGGGAGATGGAACTATCTGATGCCCTATAGGTTTCAGGACTTAACTGGTCCAGGGACCCATCTGGTGGTTGTAGGTTTCTGGAAAGTTACTCTAGTGCATAGAACCCTTGTAGAATCTTATATATTGCCCTAGATGTTCTTTAAGATTGACTGGAGTGGTCCTGGTTGTGGTTTGGCAGGTTATGATAGGTAACAATGTCTAACTGAAGCTTGTGTAAGAGCAAACTCCAGAGTAGCCTCTGGACTCTATTTGAACTCTCTCTGCCACTGATACTTTTTTAGTTTCACTTCTTTTACCCTCTTTGGTCAGGGTGGAATTGTTGATCCCATGATGTCAAAGCTGGATTCATCCCAGGGAGTTGTCTCCCACATTGCCAGGGAGGCTTTCACCCCCGGATGTTGTGTCTCACGATGATTTCACTTGCAGAGTTGGGCTTAGAAAGAATGAGGCTGCATCTGAGTAACAAAAGAGGCCCCCCAGAAGTAACTCTTGGGCATACCTATAGGTTGGCTAAGCTTCTTTTTATTTTTCCTTTTTTTTTTTCAAAGAGAGAATGAGTTTATTACTAGGTGCATAGTGGAGAGCAGATGGCCTATTGGCCCAAATCTTTCTCCCCAAACTGCAGTAATTCAGATAGTTTTATTAGAGAAAAGATGGGCAGGATTTAGGATAATGGCCCCAGGTGATATAACTAGAGGACTCTGATACTGAGTATGCACAGATTGATTACATGCTTAGTCACAGAATGTGTAAAAGAAAATGGTGGAATGAGGTATTAGGTGACTTGTAGGTTGAAATTTAAGCTACTGTGCATGGACCCACTTTGATTGGATCCAGTCTCAGCAAGATAACTTTGTACTTGGGGTGCATTAGTTCCAGGTGGACTCAAGACTCTTCATTAATAAACATTAGGGGCTATCTTTAATTATTACAAGACTCTAAAGTTGAAAAACTGGATAACTAGGTACAAATGAAGGTTAGTCACAAGGTTTTCACAATCATAGGGGCAGAAGATAAGGGCTATACAATCATCATCAGCGTTCAAGGCAGCTGGATTGCTGTTCTGATTTCTCAGTTACATTTCCTCCCTCTCATTTGATAATTGTCTCCCAATCTTGAGGGATATCTGGGTGATGACTCTCTAACTGCTTCAAAGCTGAAAAGAGACATTGTTATTAAGAGGCAAAGGCATGATACAATGAAACTGGTTGTTGTTCTTGGAGAGTCCTATATCTCTGGATTTCAGAACTTCTCTGGCGTTGAAACAATCTGGAGGTTTCAAGTCTCTGAAAAACAAACTTAACAAATACGATTTTCTAGAGCACAGGATATCTTTCAGGGTTTCCAGGAACACTGCTGATTGGGGGTTGCCATGTTATGGCAGTTTGCAGTCTCTGGCTGAAACTTACATAAGAGTAACCTCCAGAATGCCCTCTCAACTCTATTTGAAGTCTCTTAGCCATTGAACTCTATTTCTTTTTCCCTCTTTTGGTCAGTTAATCCATCATGAGCCAGGCTCATCCTTGGAACTTATGTCTCACAGTGCCAGAGCAAGTTTTATCCTGCGATGCCAGAGCCAGGCTTATACCCCAGAAATCACCCATGTAGGGAGAGAAGTTCAGAGTTTAACTTGGAGAGTGACCATATCTGAGTAACAGCAGAGATTTTCTGGAGATGACTCAGGCACCAATCATAAGTAGCTTCAGTTTGCTATTACAGAAATAAATTTCATAAGGGCACGCCTCAAAATTGAGGCCTTGGCTTATTAAATTGAGAGTCCATCTTACTTAAGAAAATATCAGGAATTCCCTAGATAGGGAAGCTTAATAGTTCTATTTTTCAAGTCCCTCAAGGGACATTGCAAACACTATTTCATTATCTGCCCAAAATAATCTGAAATGTATCATGGAATAATGTTACCTTGTACAGAAAATTGAGATTTTATTCCTTATTCCAGGTTCTATATCAAATAAAGCTGGATTAGGTTGTTTAAATTAACTGACTAGTCAGATTAAATTAGATAGTGTACTACAGAAAACTTAAACTTTGGACAAAATAAACATTTTTCTTTTTCTTTGCGTGGGCAGGCACTGGGAATAGAACCTGGGTCTCCAGCATAGCAGGTGAGAACTCTGCCTGCTGAGCCATCGTGGCTCTCCATAAACATTTTTATCTCGCAAAAAAGTTCAAGTTTTAAAATATATATACAATACTTTCTTTACCTTCTATATTGATTTACCTTAGTTTTAACTAGATCAGTTTCATCACATCTTTAATCAGAGTTTGATCTCTTTCAGTTTTTTGTTTTTTTGTAGCAGTTGCTATATGGACTTATGCTGACTCTGAGAACTGGAGAACTAAATCTGAGTCTCAGGTGTTACACAGATACTTAAAGTTCCAAGGAACGACTAGGTTATACAAAGTGCAAAGCATTTCAGAAGTTAAAGATAATAGTTAAAGCTTAAAATCTAAGCTCAAAATTTTGTAAGCATTTTTTTTTTACTTTTTAAAAACTTTTTTAATTCAAAAAAAAATTACAAGAAACACAAACATTCCCAACACATACACTCAGCAATTCACAATATCATCACATAGTTGCATATTCATCATCATGATCATTTCCCAGAACATTAGCATCAATTCAGAAAAAGAAATAAAAAGACAACAGAAAAATAAAACAAACAGAAAAAAAAAAGTTTACATACCATACCCCTTACCCCTCCCTTTCATTGTTCCCTTTACTATTTCATGCAGAGCCGGTCTCTTGGTCACAAATTCTCTCAAAATAAATACCAAAATAAAACTAAATTTATTTTAACATTTGTTCCCCCTATTATTTATTTTTATTCCATATGTTCTACTCATCTGTTGACAAGGTAGATAAAAGGAGCATCAGACACAAGGTTTTCACAATCACAGTCACATTGTGAAAGCTATATCATTTTACAGTCATCCTCAAGAAACAAGGCCACTGGAACACAGCTCTACATTTTGAGGCAGTTCCCGCCAGCCTCTCCATTACATCTTGGTTAACAAGGTGATATCTACTTAATGCACAAGAATAACCTCCAGGATAACCTCGCAACTGTTTGGAATCTCTCACCCATTGACACTTTGTCTCATTTCACTCTTCCCCCTTTTGGTAGAGAAGGTTTTCTCAAAATCCCTTGATGCTGGGTCTCAGCTCATTCTAGAGTTTTTCTCAATCCCCTGATGCTGAATCTCAGCTCATTCTGGGATTTCTGTCCCATATTGCCAGGAAGATCCACAGCCCTGGTAGTCATGTCCCGCGTAGACAGGGGAAGGGTGGTGAGTTTGCTTGCTGTGTTGGCTGGAGAGAGAGGCCACATCTGAGCAACAAAAGAGGTTCTCTTGGGGGTGACTCTTAGGCTAAATTTTAAGTAGGCTTGACCTATCCCCTGTGGGGTTAAGTTTCATATGAACAAACCCCAAGACTGGGAGCTCAGCCTATAGCTTTGGTTGCCCACACTGCTTGTGAGAATATCAAGAATTCAACTTGGGGAAGTTGAGTTTTCCCCTGTTCTCACCATTCCCCGAAGGGGACTTTGCAAATACTTTTCCACTCAATGATCAAATCACTCTGGGATTCATCAGGGTATCACCTGGGCAAACCAACAAAATCTCATGTCCTACCCAAAGTTCCATGTACTTAAGGTGTTCAATCAGCTATCTGCATAAGTTATATTAGGAGATCCACTAGTCAAAGTAGAGATTTGTACCAAATAAGCATTTTTTGCTTTAGTCTCACATATAAGTTGAAATTTTAAAATATTAATTACCATCTATTTTCAGCACACTGGAGTAATGACATTGTTTTGTTCTTCCTCATGCAAAAACATTTTTTAAATTTGTACATTTAGTCACTATTACTATATGCTCTAGGCATTCCTAGATTACACCATCTCAATTTTTATTGTCTATCTTTCTTTGTGATTTCATTTATGCCCCAGCCCTCCTCCCTCTATCATTCTCACATTCAGCTTCATTCAGTGTTTTAACATAATTGTGTTACAGTTAGGTAATATTGTGCTGTCCACTTCTGAGTTTTTATATTCAGTCCTGTTGCACAATCTGTATCCCTTCAGCTCCAATTACCCAATATCTTACCCTAATTCTATGTCCTGATGGTCTCTGTTACCAATGACATATTCCAAGTTTATTCACTAATGTCAGTTCATATCAGTGAGACCATACAGTATTTGTCCTTTTGTTTCTGGCTAATCTCACTCAGCATAATGTCCTTAAGGTCCATTCATGTTGTTACATACTTCATAACTTTATTCTGTCTTACAGCTGCATAATATTCCATCTTATGTAAATGCCACAGTTTGTTTAGCCAACTGTCTGTTGATGGACATTTTGGCTGCTTCCATCTCTTGGTAATTGTAAATAATGCTGCTATAAACATTGGTGTGTAAATGTCCATTTGTGTCCTTGGCCTTGTGTCCTTTGAGTAGAGACAGCATATAGATGGGTCCTGTTTTTTAATCCATTCTGCCAGACTATGTCTTTTGATTGGAGAGTTTAATCCATTAACATTCAGTGTTATTACTGCATGGGTAGTACTTTCTTCTACTATTTTGCCTTCTGGATTTTATATGTCATATCTAATTTTCCTTCATTTTACCTTTACTCATAGTCTTCCTTTCTACACTCTTCTCCACACCTCTCTCTTCTGTCTTCGTATCTGTCTCTAGTGCTCCCTTTAGTATTTCTTGCGGAGCTGGTCTCTTGGTCACAGATTCTCTCAGTGATTTTTTTGTCTGAAAATGTTTTAATTTCTCCCCCATTTTTGAAGGAAAATTTTGCTGGATATAGAATCTTGGTTGGCAGTTGTTCTTTTTTCATAATTTAAATATATCATCCCACTGTCTTCTCGCCTCCATGGTTTCTGCTGAGATATCTGTGCATAGTCTTATTGGGCTTCCCTTGTATGTGATGGATTGCTTTTCTCTTGCTGCTTTCAAGATCCTCTCTTTCTCTTTGACCTCTGACATTCTGATTAGTAAACGTCTTGGAGTATGTCTATTTGGATCTATTCTCTTTGGGGTACGCTGCATTTCTTGGATCTGTAATTTTAAGTCTTTCATAAGAGTTGGGAAATTTTCAGTGATAATTTCCTCCATTAGTTTTTTTCCTCCTTTTCCCTTCTCTTCTCCTTCTGGGACACCCACAACATGTATATTCATACGCTTCATATTGTCTTTCAATTCCCTGAGTCCCTGCTCATATTTTTCCATTTTTTTTCTATAGTTTCTATTTCTTGTCGGATTTCAGATGTTCCGTCCTCCAGTTCAGAAATCCTATGTTCTGTCTCTCAAAATCTACCGTTGTAGGTTTCCATTGTTTTCTCCATCTCTCCTGCCTTGCCTTTCATTCCCATAAGTTCTGTGATTTGTTATATCAGACTTTCCATTTCTTCTTTTTGTTCATTCCTTGCCTTCTTTATATCCTCCCTCAATTCATTGATTTGGTTTTTGATGAGGTTTTCCATGTCTGATCGTACATTCTGAATTAATTGTTTCAGCTCCTGTATGTCATTTGAATTGTTGGTTTGTTCCTTTGACTGGGCCATATCTTCAATTTTCCTAGTGTGATTTGTTATTTTTTTCTGGCATCTAGGCATGTAATTACCTTAATTAGTTTATTCTGGAGATTGCTTTCACTTCTTTTACCTAGGGTTTTCTTGCTGGATGAATTTGTTGTCTATATGTTCTTTGACATTCAGTTCAGCTTTATCTGGACCTCTAGCTTAAGTTTTGTTTAACAGTGGAGAATTTTTCAGTTCTTGTTTTCTTGTTTCTTGCCCTGCTTTTGTGGTGCCTTTTCCCCCCCACACTTAAGAGGGTCTACTTAGATATTATAGACCCCAGCCAGACTTTCCCAGACCAAACTGGCCTTCTAGCAGGAGGAGAGAGTCACCTGTGTCGGTTTTCCCTGAGGTTGATACCCAGTAGGTTGAAAGACTTTCCTGTGAAGTCTCTGGACTCTGTTTTTCTTATCCTGCCCTATGTGTGGCGCTTGTCTGCCTGCAGGTCCCACCAGCGTAAGATGATGCGGTACCTTTAACTTTGGCGGACTCTCCCTGCTGGAGGTGTGGTGGAGACTGATGAGAGGTTGTAGGCTGGTTTTAATGACTTCAAATTACCAAGCCCTGGGGTCTGAATTCCTTGAGGGAGGAATTCCACCTGAGTTGGGCTTCACCCCTCCCCTGGGGAAGGCACAGACTCCAGACAAGCCCCCAAAAGAGCTCACTTCTGCCTATGCCTGGGGTAGAAGAAAGTACTACCTATGCAGTAATAACACTGAATGTTAATGGATTAAACAAAGACAGTCAAGCCTTTGTAGAAACACAGCCACAAAAACCTCTGTTTCCTTCTTTTTTTTTCCCCCTTTTTTCTGTCAGCCTTGCCCCCTTGGTGCCACGGCAAAAATGAGCAACCTCTGCTTTGACCAGGTTCACCTAAGCTGGGGGCCTATTTTTAGTAGTCAGAATTTGTTAATTAGTTCCACAATTGGCATTTGATTGTGCCCAGTCCCTGGTGCTGTTAAAGTCCTTTCCTTTCCCCTCTGGGAAGTAGCCTGTGGGGGAGGGGCACCAGCCACTGCAGCTTTTGGAACTCAACAGTTCTGGGGAGGCTTGCAGCCAGTCCAGCTGGTCCAGACTGGGGTACGTTGTGTGTCTGGTCACTGATGTGGCCCCAGGAGCTGTTATGTTCTGTTTCTGGTTATTTAGTAGTTGTTCTGGAGGACGAACTAAAATGCGCACATTGTTAAGCCACCATCTTGACCTGGAACTTGTAAGCATTTTAAATGAAACTACTTTCAGAAATAAAAACATTAGACAGTTGTTTTATATTAAGAAACCATAGCAGAGGTTTTGTTCTGTTTCCCTTTTACACATTTACCGAATTATACTAATTAAACAGATAAAATATAATATATATATATATATATATATATTTGACCTGCTTTTTAAATAAGTCTTTCCTTTTTACAGATGGAGATCAGACCTATAGCTGACCACATATACTTTTAGAAAAGTAATATGTCAAAGCAATGTAACTGATAATTTGGCTGTTTCTATAATCTGTAGCTTTTTTTAAAAAAGTAATCTTATAGGAACTAGTTCAGAGCTCTATTTATTTAAATACTACTTTCTTATTTAAAAGGTCTTATAAAAGTCATCTCTTATATGAGGTCTTCTTAGGTCATTCTTCATCTAAATGCTTTTTAAGTTTTTCCAGCCTTTTTATTCCTTCATTATTATTGTCTTACACTATGCCCTTGTACGAGTATACTCTAACTAGAATTAAACTCTTTGAAGCTAAGAATTAAGTTTTCTTTATTTATGACAGCATTTACTAATAGAAATATTCTGATTAACATTAATAAAACCACTACAAATTCAAATTCTTTCACATATTGAGGTAACAGATCACCAAGTAACCAAAATCCAGGTTCTTTGAAATCTAGGTTATCAAGGTTATAAAAAAATCCATTTATATTTCTTACTAAATGTAACTGATTTCTTAAATAGAATATGTTTGAATCATTAGCATATTTTTAATTTTATTATACTTTCTGTAAGTTTTATTACCAGGTACATTGCTCAGTTCATGTAACTAACCTATCTGGTTAGGCTATTTTAAGTGAAATTTTGAGACTGTATTTATAATACTAGCTTATTTTATCAGTAAGCTTATATAGATTTAGGAAGAATATACCTAAGTAGAATAAATTGAATTTGTTCCGTTCAAAATTTATCATAAAATTCCTTTTATCAGAGGTTGAAATATCTTAAAATTATCAACAATTTTAAAAGTACATTGACTACCAAGGATGGAAAATATACTGCAATTTTTTACAGTAATTATAGTACTAGGGTTTTAAATCTTGCCGTTCAGAGAAGTTTTTCTCTTTTTACTCTTTTATTTCAGAAGTACCAATTTATATATTATATCAGGCACCTAGTTATTTCTAGCAGTCCAAATAGAGCTCTTTAAGAATTTTTCTTATTAATTTGCTATTACTATCTGGAGGTATGAAAATATGCATTGAAAATACAGATAGACATAAATAGAAAATTAGTTACACAAAAAAACAGAAACATAGAATTACTATTCTCTCATACCATTTCTCCCTTTTTGCAGGATAATTCTAGCACCATATCTATAACTTTAGGTATAATGGTAGTATTTTAATTTTAAAACATTTTGAGGCCAGATTATGGTACAGAAATAAAACCTTTTTTTTTATAGATTCATAGCCAAAATCTTTTCAATTTCCAATATGGCCCAAAGGTTCTCTTTTTAAAATAATTTCCATAATCAGTAACCAATTCTGAACATTTGACCAATACAAATGCAGGAACATACCAATCAACAAATTCAAATAGACGCTTAATACTTATTATATTTCACTAACATGCCAATTAATAACTAGACTGAACATACCAACTAACAAACAGTAATTAAAATGCTTAACACACCATTTAACTATTTAACACCATTAATTCTTACTATACCCAGGTAGCACACTCACTAGCATTTAAACAAGCCTACTTAATTTCGTTAAATACCAGTTAATTGTTGGATTAGGTCAGGGCTTCAAACCCTGTGTAATACGGTAGCCAAAAGCAGAAGTCAGAGCAAAGGGGATCATTCTGGAAGCATGACCCAGGCCTAAGCCAAGGGAACTTGAACCGCCTATTTACTCCCCAGTCCACTTTTATCCTGATAACCCACTCACCTAGTAAGATGTCCTGGTATGGAACTAGAAACAGTTTCTGTCTTTAAAGTTTTTTATGGTGCCAAAATAGTGTACCAGCAGAACAGAGAAATCCCATTTGCAAGCATCTAGACTAAATTCAGTCCAGTGGCTGCAAAAGGCTCAGTTACCTGGCTTACCTGCTCGGCTAGGGCTCCAAAGCCCTGGGCATTTGTCCAAATTGTTACTGGACAAAGCCGGTGGATTCTTTTACCCAGTAAGCTCAATAACCAATTCCTGAGACACCTGGGTTACAAAGAGAGAAAGAGTTTATTACTAGGCATATAGGAGAATGGATGGTCTAGTGTCCCCAAATCTGTATTTACACTTTTCCTTTACTTGCTAACATTTTCTGGCCATCTCACCTGGATATTAGCTACAGCTTTATTTTCAACTTCTCTCTCTTTTTTTTTTCACAGCTTGTCTTTTTTCTTCTATTTCAGAATGCAACTCATGCAACTCTTTCAGGCTGTGATTGGATTGCATTTGGTCATTGAAAATTTTGGTGTATTTGTCGTGGTACTTGCTTGGACACACTCCATCGTTTCTGGTGTGAGTGCTTTGATGCAAATTTCTTAGAGAAGAAGCACTTAACTTCTTGGTCTGAGTTGAAACTGAAATTATTTCTATTGGCTGAGGCATTGTGGGAATTTCCTGGCTCAAACTTACTGCTTCAGCTTCAGGCTGTTGTTCTTCTTTTTTGGGTTCCATACTTTGATTACATCATCCTTTCTTTTCTCTTGGTTCCTGAGTAAAACCTTCATCTGTTCATTACTGGTAGAATAATTCAATTTTCAAAATCTTCACAAAGGAAACGTTGGTGCAGTTCCAGCTCATCACGTGCCTTTTTCCAACCCATACTGCACTTTTTTTTAACATGTAACTGATTAATGTCAACTGTGATATCTTATGTTTTGAGAATAAATCCAGGCCTTCTGGTGGTGGTGCTCAGAAAAGTGAATGTCAACCTGATTGTCCTTTTTCTGCATGACTTTTGCTGGCTGAAACCCCAAACCTTTCGTTTTAGCCCAAACCAGTTCATGATTAGGTATTCAAGGATAGCAAAATCAATTGTCAGGATGAGCATTTGATAAATAGAAGAAATTCTTGCCAAACTGTGGTTCATCCAGCTCATGACATGTGTCTTTATGTAGCATCCTTGCTGTGTCAGCTTGTTCACTGTGTGCTCCATAGAAAATCACGGTGTTCTGGAGAAGTAGTTGAGCATCAGCTTTGAACTCTTCAAAACTTCAGTATTTCCCTTTATTTGCTTTCTCTGCTATGGCGGGAACATCAGGGCTGAATGAACCAGCCTTCTGTACATCAGATGCTTATTGTCTTTCCTCTTTTTATTATGATCTATAACCTGCTTCATCATGTGGGAGACAGTGAATCTCAGGTACGTGCTCATCTCCTGTTTGTATTTTTTGTCTTAATGCTCTTACAAACTGGGCACTGCCAGTGACTACTGCTGTCTCTAAGCCTGAACTCATGAGACAAACATTTGGAATAATACACGAAAACACAGGTCACATAACAACACCTCTCCAGGAAATGGCATTCAAAACAATACCAGTCAGGGTGGTACGACAGTGTCTCAGTGGCAGAATTCTTGCCTGCCATGCTGGAGACCTGGGTTAGATTTCCAGTGCCTGCCCATTTAAAAAACAAAACAAAAAAAAAACCAATACCAGTCATGATTTTGTTTCTCAGTGTCCTGGTTTGAAATTATGTATATATGCTAGAAAAGCCATGTTTTAATCCTAATTCCATTTTGTAAAGGCAGCCGTTTCTTCTAATCTCTCTTCAATATTGTGTGTTTGAAACTGTAATCAGATCATCTTCCTGAAGATGTGATTTAATCAAGAGTGGTTGTTGTGCTGGATTAGGTGACGATATGTCTCCACCCATTTGTGTGGGTCTTGATTTGTTTCTGAAGTCCTATAAAAGAGGAAACATTTTGGAGAATGGGATATTTAGAGAGAGCAGAGCAGAAAGACATAACCACAAGAAGCAGAGTCCATCAGCCAGCAACCTTTGGAGATGAAGAAGGAAAATGCCACCTGGGGAGCTTCGTGAAACAGGAAGCCAGGAAAGAAAGCTAGCAGATGATGCCGTGTTTGCCACATGCCTTTCCAGATGAAAGAGAAACCCTGACCATGTTCACCCCTGCTGTTAAAGATGAGAGAGTAACTCTGACTGTGTTCGCCATGTGCCCTTCCACTTCAGAAAAAAACCTTGAACTTCATCAGCCTTCTTGAACCAAGGTATCTCTCCCTGGATGCCTGTGATTGGACACTTCTGTAGACTTGTTTTAATTAGGACATTTTCTCAGCCTTAGAACTGTAAACTAGCAACTTATTAAATTCCCTTTTTATAAGCCATTATGTTTCTGGTATATTGCATTCTGGCAGTTAGCAAACTAGAATACCCAGTCAACCTCATCTCCTAGCAATCAGTATCCTTCTTGTTCAATACCAGCTTTTGAACCTTTGCAGTCCACTATTAGAGTTTCGACAATAAGACCATCTTTCACAGCTAAGCCAACAGGTGGCTTAGCTGTGAAAATGTTTAATATCTTTTCACAGCAAAACAAAAAACAAAAGAGCTAAGCTGACAGGTGGTCTGTTTTGGATGCATACCATGGACTTGAGATATATACTTTGTAATGTGGTCACGTTGACAATTTGCTTCTGGTTCTGTATAATTTCAGTAGCTGCCCAAAAATGCTGGATAGCTTTTGTAGCCAGTTGTTGACTTTTTGCTAAATGTGTCATGACCTGTTTATGTCTTTTGCTTTAAAGGAGCAATTAAATTCTAAACTGATTTTTCAACTGACACAACAGAAGTCAGAAGATAATGAAGTAGCATCTTCAAAGTATCTCTTTCCTTGCTGGTACTGTAGTGGCAACAGTGGCCCAGTGGGCCAGTCTGGACCCACGAGCAGGCAGTGGGGCACAGGAGCGAGGGAGAGGGGGTGCCCACGCTTAGTGGAAGAAGTTGGAGGGCACTGGAAGCCTGCATGGGGAAAATTCCATTCTTTGTTTGAAAATATTCTATTGTGAGTTTATACCACATTTTGTTCATGTGTTCATTGGTTAATGGACACTTGTGTTACTTCCATCTTTTGACAATTGTGAATAATGCCATTATGAACATTAGTGTGCAAATGTCTGTTCAAGTCCCTTCTTTCTATTATATTGGGTATATACCTAGAAGTGGGATTTCCAGGTCAGATGGTAATTCTATATTTAAATTTCTGAGGGACCACCAAACTGTCTTCCACAGTAGCTGGACCATTTTACATTGCCACCAAAATGAGTTAGAGTTCTTATTTCTCCACATCCTTTCCAACACTTGTAATTGTCTGTCTTTTTAATGGTAGCCATTCTAGTTGGTGTCTATTCAAGCCTTTTGACCATCTTCTAATTGGGTTATTGTCTTTTGTTGTTAAGTTGAAAGATTTGAAAGGACCTTTATCAGATACATGGTTTCCAAATATTTTCTCCCATGGTGTAGATTGTCATTTTATTTTCATGATAGAGTCCTTTGAGGCATAATAGTTTTTGATTTTGGTCAGGTCTCATTTATCTATTTTTTTCTTTTTTTTGCTTATGCTTTGGGTGTGAGGTCTAAGAAACTATTGCCTAACACAAGGTCCTGAAGATGCATCCCAGTTTTTCTTCTTGGAGTTTTATTGTTCTGATTCTTAATAGTTAGGTCTTTGATCTATTTTGAATTGATTTTTCTATATGGTGTTAGGTAGGGGTCCACCTACTTTCTTTTGCAAATTGAGAGCCAGTTTTCCTAGCAACATTTGTCGAGGAGACTATTCTTTTTTAATTGAATGGTCTTTACCCCCTTGTAAAAAGCCATTGGCCATAAATGTGAGGGTTGAATTCTGAGTTCTCAGTGATTTTCCACTGGTCTATTTATCTGTCCTTCTGCCAGTACCATGCTGTTTTGTTTACTATGGCTTTGTAATAAATTTTAAGATCATCAAGTATGAGACTTCCAACTTAATTCTTCTTTTTCAAGATGGCTATGGCTATTTTAGGCCTCTTACCCTTTCATAAAAATTTGATGATTAGCTTTTCCATTTCTGCAAAGGCTATTGGAATTTTGATTGAGATTGCATTGACTCTGTAAATCGTTTTGGGTAGAATTGACATCTTAGTAGTACTTAATCTTCCAATCTGTGAACAAGGACTGTTCTTCCATTTATGTAACTCTTCTTCGATTTTTTTTAGCAGTATTTCATAGGTTCTGTTTAGAGGTCCTTTAATCCTTGATTAGATTTTTTCCTGGGTATTTGTTTCTTTTAGTTATTATAAATATAATTTTTTTCTTGATTTCTTCTTCTGGTTGTTCATTACTAGTGTGTAGAATCACTTCTGCTCTTGGTTGTTGCTCTTGTACCCCACCACTTTGCTGAAATCATTTAATAGCTCTTTAGAGGTTTGGTGTGGACCTTTCTGGATTTTCTGCATATAGGGTCATGTCATCTGCAGTTAGGGTAAGTTTTACCTCTTCCTTTCCAATTTGGGAGCCATTTATTTCCTTTCTTGCCTAATTGCTCTGGCAAGAAATCCCAGCACAGTGTGGAATAATGGTGGTGACAGTGGGCATCCTTGTCTTAGTCCTCATCTTAGCTTTCAGTCTTTCACCACTGAGTATGATGTAGCTGTGGGTTTTCATATATTTCCTTTATCATGATGAAGAGGTTTCCTTCTTTTCCTAGTTTTCTAAATGCTTTTTAATCAAGAAGTGATGATGGATTTTGTCAAATGGTTTTTCTGCATCAGTTGAGATGATCATGTGTTTTTTTCCCCTTCATTCTATTAATGTGGTATAATACATTAATTGATATTTTTACATTGAACCAACTTTGCATACCTGGGATATCTAAACATGGTGTATAATTCTCTTAATGTGCTCTTGGATTTGGTTTGCTAGTTGAGAATTTTTGCCTCTGTATTTATAGGAGATATTGGTCTATAATTTTCTTTTCTTGTGGTATGTTTATCTGGCTTTTGTATGAGGGTGATGTTGGCCTTGTTGAATTAATTAGGAAGTGTTCTTTCTTATTTAATGTTTTTGAAGACTGTGAGCACGATTGGGTTAATTCTTCTTGGAATGTTTGATAGTTCCCCTGTGAAGACATCTGGTCCTTTTCTTTGTTGGGAGGCTTTTTATTACTGATTCAATCTCTTCATTAGCTATTGTTTTGTAAAGATCTTCTACTTGTTCTTGAGACCGTGTAGGTAGTTCTTGTGTTTCTAGAAATTTGTCCATTTCATCTATGTTATCTGATTTCATGGCATGCAGTTGTTCATAGTATCCTCCCATGTTTCAGTGAGATTGATAGTAATGTCAATCTTCATTTCTGATTTTTCTTTTTTTATTCATCAGCCTAGATAAAGTTTTGTAGATTTTATTGATCTTTTAAAGAACCAACTTTAGGTTTTGTTGATATTCTCTGTTTTTTGTTCTCTATTTTATATATATATATATATATATATATATATATATATTCCATCTCTAATCTTTGTTATTTCCTTTCTTCAACTCAGTTGAAGTTTAGTTGGCTCTTCTTTTTCTAGTATAGAAATTATGTCTCTGATTTGAAATCTTTTTTCTTTTTTAATGTAAGTATTTAGAGCTATAAATTACCCTCTCAATTCTGCCTTTGCTATGATCCATAGGTTTTGGTATGTTGTATTTTCATGTTCATAGGCCTCAAGATACTTCCTAATTCTTATTATTTCCTCTGAAACCATCTGTTACTGATTTATAGCTTCATTCCATTGTGGTTGAAAAAGATATATTGCATGATTTCAATATTTTTAAATTTACTGATACTTGTTTTGTGATCTGTCCTGGAAAATGATCCTTGTGCACTCAAGAATAGTGTGTATTCTGCTGGTTTTTAGTGAAGTGTTCCATATATAACTGTTAAATTTAGCTGGTTTAGAGTATTTGCTCAAGTCTTCTATGTGTAGATGTTCTGTTCATTATTGAAAGTGGCATATTGACATTTCCTACTATTAATGTAGAACCATAAAATTTTCCCTTCAAATCTGTCAGTATTTGCTTCATGTATTTTGGGGCACTGCTGTTAGGTGCTGTCATGGTCAGGTTCATGTGTCTTGGCCTGGTGATGGTGCCCAGTTGTCTGGTTGAGCAAGTGCTGGCCTGTATGTTGCTATGAAGACATTTCATGGACTTAAATCATGATCACATTGGTGGTATCCACAGCTGATTGCATTTGCAATCAGCTAAGGGGAGTGTCTCCTGCAATGAGTGATGCTTAATCTAATCACCAGAAGGCTTATAAGGAAGAGTCAGAAAAGACAATCACTCTTCCTGCTTCAGCCAACCAGCCTCTCCTGAGAATTCATTGAGGACCTTCATCGGAGCTGCCAGATTGTGGCCTGCCCTACAGATCTTGGACTCTTACATTCTCATGGTTCATTGAGGACCTTCATCAGAGCTGCCGGCTGGTGGGCTGCCCTGCAGACCCTGGACTCTACATCCCTGTGGTTACGTGAGACACTTTTATAAATTTTGTATTTGCAGATATGTCCTGCTGATTATATTTCTCTAGAGAACCCTAGTTAATACATAAGCTTGGTACTGAGAGTGGTTCTTAAGAAACAGAATCTTAAAAATCGGTTTTTATCATTAGTTTTCTACTCCTACTGGACTCAAAGGCACTTGTTTCCCATTATTAGAATGACACTGCCAATCCATGGGGTGAGTTGGCAAAAGAGATAGTCATACTCTCCTGAGTTCATTGAGGACCTTCATCAGAGCTGCCGGCTGGTGGGCTGCCCTGCAGACCCTGGACTCTACATCCCTGTGGTTACGTGAGACACTTTTATAAATTTTGTATTTGCAGATATGTCCTGCTGATTATATTTCTCTAGAGAACCCTAGTTAATACATAAGCTTGGTACTGAGAGTGGTTCTTAAGAAACAGAATCTTAAAAATCGGTTTTTATCATTAGTTTTCTACTCCTACTGGACTCAAAGGCACTTGTTTCCCATTATTAGAATGACACTGCCAATCCATGGGGTGAGTTGGCAAAAGAGATAGTCAAAATATCACCATTGGATTCTTGTAATGCTTTGCTTATATGAATCCAGGCTCTCGGGGATAATATTTTTGACACCTTTACGGGGGTTTGTGGATATAGGGTTGTTGGCTGGTTGTTGTTAGCTATGCTGTATACACTAATGAGGGAAAGGGATGATCTGAAGGCTTCAAATGAGAAGTTTTGCACCATATGACAAGTATAAAAGTTTCTTTGAGTGCCCTGAAGGAAAATCTTTTTTTCCTGTAGCCGCAGACTTGAGATCTCTGAAAATTAGACTCAGAGTCTCATTGTTAGGGTAGCAATTTTACAATGTAAACTGAAATCTCAACCTTGCATGGTGTCTGCTGTTAAAATTGAGGGCATTGATTGGAAAGGAGTGGGACCCTGAAAAATGGGATGGCGGCGTATGGATTGATAATGATGGCTGTGGAGAGGTAGAAACCCTAGATCATGCTGAGTCTTTTCCAGATAACCCTGTAATAGTCTACCCTGAGGACATAGCCACCCCTCCTCCAGCCTGCCCTGAGGAGTTGGCCACCCAACCTAAGGGGATTTACTCTGGAGTGATTAATCCTGTTTCACCAGATGAAATTGCAAAGGAATGTTAATATGGTGTATTTCATTGATTGATGTTCAAATATAGAATCAGCTTTCAATTCCTGGGATAAGCCCCATATGATCACAGTATATATATGAAACCTGTTGTGGGTGAGACCTTTTGACTAAGTTGTTTCCATGGAGATGTGACCCACCCAATTCAAGGTGGATCTTGATCGTATCTGGGAGCCCTTTATGAGAGAGAGCCAGAGACGTTAAGAGAGAAAGAAAAAGCCCTAGAAGTTGGGACACATCGGAGCTAAGAAAGCTAAATTTGGAACCAGAACCCAGAGAGAAGAAGGACCAGCACATGTTGGTATGTACCTTTCCATGTAACAGAGGAATCCCAGATCCCAGCGGCTTTTCCTCAAAGCTGATGTCCTCTGATTGATGCCTTAATTTGGACATTCATGGCCTTTTGAAAACTCAGTTATGGTACCAACTAAATGGTAATTTCTTGCAGGACTGGGGTAATGTGTTCCAGGAGGCTATGCATGCTCTGAATCAGCATCCACTGTATGGTGCTGTTTCTCCCAGGGGCCCAGAAACCAAGGAGTGGAAATGGGAGTGGCACCACTCACTATTACCCCTAGTAGATCCACTATGAAAATTTTTGCTTCCTGTCCCCGTGACCTTGAGCTCTGCTGGTGTATAGGTTTTAGTTCCAGAAGGGGAAGTGCTTCCACCAGGAGACACAACAATGATTTCATTGAACTGGAATCTAAGGCTGACACCTGGTCACTTTGGGGTACTCGTGCCCTTGGATCAACAAACCAAGAAGGGGATTACTTTGCTGGCTGGGGTGATTTATCCTGACTATCAGGGGGAAATAGAACTGCAACTTCACAATGGAGATAAAGAAGAGTTTTCCTGAAATATGGGAGATCCCCTAGGGCATATCTTAGTATTACCAAGTCCTGTGATTAAAATAAATGGAAAACAGCAACAACTCAATCCAGGCAGGACTACCAATGGCTCTGAAACTTCAGGAATGAAGGTTTGGGTCACCCCACCAGGCAAAGAACCACGGCCAGCTGAAGTCCTTACTGGGGATAAAGAAACATGGAATGAGTAGTGGAAGAACATAGTGATAAATATCAACTACGGCCACATGATCACTTATAGCAATGAGGACTGTAATGGTATGGATATTTCTTCCTTCCTTTGAATTAGTATCTTTGTATTTATACATAAATCAAATATCTTTGTTTTTGTTTGTTTTTATTTTATCCCCTTTATCATATGACATAAGCTGTTTTGTTCATGTTATAGTATTTAATTTGTAAGATATCAAATTAAGAATGAATATTACCCAAGGACTTGCACCCTATTCTGGAGAGATTTAATGTGTTTCCAGTTGTATGTGGGACAGTTGAGTATTATTAGGCAAGGAAAAATGTGTCTAATTCTTTTCTATGTAGAGATTAAGTGTGGTTTAAGGTGGTGTGTACAGCTGCCAAGTTGACAAGGGGTAGACTGGATGGTCAGGTTCATGTGTCAACTTGGCCAAGTGGTGGTGCCAGTTGTCTGGTTGGGCAAACACTGGCTTGTCTTTTGCTATGAGGACATTTTCATGGACTTAAATCATCACCACATTGGCGGCATTCACAGATGATTGGGGAGTTTCTTCTGCAATGAATGATACTTAATCTAATCACTGGAAGGCTTTTAAGGAGGACTCAGAAGAGGCAATCACTCTTCCTGCTTCAGCCAACCAGCCCCTCCTGAGAGTTCATTGAGAACCTTAATCAGAGTTGCCAGCTTGTGTCCTGCCCTACAGGTCTTGGACTCTACATCCCCACGGCTGTGTGAAATACTTTTTATAAATTTTATATTTATAGATATCTCCTGTTGATTCTGTTTCTCTAGAGAACCCTAGCTAATACAGGTGCCTTTAAATGCAAAAATTTATACTTTTTAAAATCTTTTCATTGAATTGACCCCTTTATAATATAATATGATAGTCTTTGTCCCTGTAAACTGTTTTTGATTTAAAGTCTGTTTTATCTGATATTAGTATAGCTTCCCCAGCTCTTTTGGTCGTTACTTCTGTGGTACGTATTTTTCCATCCTTGGTTTCTTTC
This sequence comes from Tamandua tetradactyla, assembly GCF_023851605.1. Lineage (NCBI taxonomy): Eukaryota > Metazoa > Chordata > Mammalia > Pilosa > Myrmecophagidae > Tamandua > Tamandua tetradactyla. Next base: position 177,642,386 of record NC_135329.1, on the reverse strand, counting down.
AGTTGTTACTTCTGTAGTACATATTTTTCCATCCTTGCACTTTCCGCCTACTCATATCTTTGAATTTAAGGTTGGTCCTTGTAAACAGCATTTAGTTGGATTACGCTTTTTTTTAATCCATTCTGCCAATCTCTGCCTTTAAGCCATTTATATATAAAAATCACTACTGATAATACATGACTTTCTTCTTCCATTTGCTATTTTGTCTTTGTAAGTCTTATACCTTTTTTGTTCAGTTCTTCCGATAATGGTTAATTTCATATTTATTTGATTTTTTTGTATTGTACCATATTGAGTCCATTCTTATTTCTATCTGGATGTATTTTGTATGTATTTTCCTTCTATATGTTTACCTTTGCATATATTACCTTGGGATAAAATTTTGCCATCCTAAATATAAAACAATCATATTTGTCTTGAAACCAAGCTGACTTCAATAGTATATACATATACTTTTCCTCTTTTATTCCATCTACAGATCTTTTCTGGTACTTGTTATATAAGTTATTTCTTTTGTATGTGCAAACCATAGATTCATAATTGCACTTTTTACATTTTTATTGTAAAATATATATATACAAAAAGTGATACATTTAAAAGTACCTTTTAACAAGTGGTTTATAGAACAGATTTCAAAGTTTGGTATGGGCTACATTTCCCACAATTTCAAGTCTTTCCTTCTAGCACTTTAAGACAATGGAGACTAAAAAATAAATCAATGTAATGATTGAGTAGTCATAACTTCTATAACTCCTCCTTTTTCTTTGACCCTACTCCTAGTGTTTAGAGATATTTGAGTTATGCCCATCCTAACTTTTCTCATGTTGAAAAGGGGTGTTGACAATGTGGACTAGGGGATTGGAACTGGTTGATGATCTTGGAGAGACTGGCATCTCTGGGTTTCAGGATTTATCTGGCCTAGGAACCGTCTGAAGGTTTTAGGTTTCTGAAAAGTAAGCTTAGTGTGTGCAACTTTTGTAGGATCTCAACTTTTGTAGAATCCCTGGTTGTTCTTTAGGGTTAACAGGAATGATATTGGTTGGAGGTTGGCAGAATGTGCTAATTAGTAATACGTAGCTGAAGCTTGCATAAGAGTAGCGACTCAACTCTATTTGAACTCTCTTAGCCACTGATACCTTATTATATTACATTTCTTTTCCCCCTTTTAGTCAGGAAGGCATGTCAAACTCATGGTGCCAGGACCAGGCTCATCCCTAGGAGTTATGTGCCATGTTGCCGTGAAGACTCATCCCTCGATATCTGGTCTCTCACGTAGAGGGGAAGGTAATGATTTTCCTTGCAGAGTTGAGCTTAGAGGCCACATCTGAGTAACCAGAGGTTTTCCAGAAGTAATTCTTAGGCATAATTATAGCTAGGCTAGCTTCTCCATTACAGTAATAAGTTTCATAAGAGCAAACCTCAGGATCAGGGGCTTAGCCTGTTAACTTGGGAGTCCTTAGTATTTAAGAGAGCATCAGGGGGTTCCTAGGGGGTAGAGCTTAATGCTTTCATGTTTTTTCTTCCATTCCTCAAGGGACTTTGCCAATGCTTTTTCAGTTATCTGCCCAACATACTCTGGGATGTATCTGGGTATTACATTACGCTATAGAGAATTACAACCCCTCATTCCCATTCTGGGTTCCGTGTGTTTGGGTTGTTTAAATGAACTACCCAGACAGGTTGAGTTAGATTGTATGCTACAGAAAATTTAGATTTTGGACAAAATAAAACTCTCTTCCTTCGGTCCCATAGAGTAGGTGAAATTCTAAAATACAGTGTCCTTCTTATCCCTGTATTCTGATTTACTTTAGTCCCAACCAGATTGTTTTTGTTCTTATCTCTAATTGAACCCTGATCTCTTTTTTTCGTTTCTGTAACAGTTATATGTAGCAATACTGACTGTCAGAGCCACAGAGTTCCAGCTCTGAGTCTTAGGTGTCACACAGGTATCCAAAGCTGCAGGGAAAAATCAGTTTATACACATAGAATACAGCATCTCAGAATCTAGAAATAACACTTAAAGCTCAGGAAAAATGTGACTGCTTTAAAACCTTACAATCTAGGCTCCAATTTTCTTGTAAGTATTCTCTAAAAGAGACCATAGCATATTTGTCCCTTTTTTTCTGGCTTATTTTGCATAACCTAATGTCCTTAAGATTCATTCACCTCATTGCCTGCCTCATAACTTCGTTCCTTTCTGTAACCGCAAAATATTCCATATGTTTATACCACAGTTCACCTTTCTGGTTCTCAGTCATTATACCCTTTGGTCCCCTCCATTGATTGGCCCTCATGGGTAATATCCAAAACAAACAATCTATGTCTCTCAGTATCCTCACTTCTTTGTACAATTATCATCACTCTCAATTTTAGACACTTTTCATTGCTCCAAAGAAAAAAATAACAGATGAACACATTCTCACCAAAGAAAAAAATTCAAAACTCTCCTTAACTTTTGTCCCTAGCCCCCAATTATTTACTCCTAGTATTGGTGTGATACTGCTGATGTCTCCCTGTTAAATTTAGACCGTTGCATACAATAGTTTTCCCCGTATACCCCTATATTACTGACTCTTTGTATAAGGTTCATATATTTAAATAGTTTATTCAAAAGCTTATTTATATCTGTAGTGTTAATTGGTGAGTGAGATACATGGCTCTATACAACCCTTTCCATCAATTTCACCTTCAGTATGGCAATATTACTTATAAACCCACTAATGAACTACCATCACCTCTATCCATTCCTAAAGTTCAACCTCATTAGGTAACTGTTCACCTCTCTCCAGCTTCTGTGTTTATCTAGGTCCCCTATATTCTATATTATAAAACTCTGAGTTTATCTTTACCAGGGTCATGAGAGCGAAATCATTAAGTATCTGTTTTTTTTTTGTATCTGACTTATTTCACTCAGCATTATGTCCTGGAGGTTCATCCATGTTGTCATATGCTTCAGGAATTCATTTTGTCTTACTGCTGCATAATATTCCACTGTATGAATATACCACATTTTATTTATCCACTTGTCTGTTGATGGGCACTTGGATTGTTTTCATCTTTTGGCAATTATGAATAATGGTGCTATGAACTTCGGTATGCAAATGTCTGTTTGTGTCACGCTTCTGCTCTTCTGGATATATACCGAGTATTGCCAGGTCATAGGGCAACTCGATATTTAGTTTTCTGAGGAACCACCAACTTACTTCCACAGTGGCTGAACTATTATACATTCCCACCAGCAGTGAATAAGTGTTCCAATTTCTCCACATCCTCTCTAGCATTTCCTTTTTGTTTAATAACAACCATTCTTTTGGTATGAAATGATATCTCATGGTAGTTTTGATTTGCTATTCAGGATCTCTTTCCTTTCTATATAAATTTGATAACTGCCTTTTCCAAGTCTTCAGAGTAGGTTGTTGGAATTTTCATTGGTATTGCTTGAATCTGTAGATCAATTTGGGTAGACTTGACATCTTAATGACATCAAATCCTTTTATCCATGAGCATGGAATGCCTTTTACCTATTTAGATTTTTGATTTCTTTTAGCAATGTTTTCTAGTTTTCTGTATGCAGGTCTGTTTAATCCCAAATACGTGATTCTTTTAGTTGCTATTTTGAATGGAATTTTTTCCTTAATTGTATCTTCCATTAGGTCATTACTTGTATATAGAAACAGTGTTGATTTTTGCACATTAATCTTGTATCCCACTACTGTACTGAATATGTTTATTAGCGTAATTCACTTTGTCATAGATGCTCAGTATTTTCCAAGTATAGGGTCATGTGATCTTCAAATAATGCAAGTTTTACTACTTCTTTTCCAATTTGGAGGCCTTTTATTCCTTTTTCTTTCCTGATTGCTCTAGCTAGAAATTCTAGCACAAAGCTGAATAATAGTGGTGGCAGTGGGCATCCTTGTCTCATTCTAATCTAAGGGGTAAATGAGTCCTTTGCCATAAAGATGAGGCTGGCTGTGTGTTTTTTGTATATGTCTTTTATTATATTGAGGAAGTTTCCTTTGTTTCCTAGCTCTTGAAGTGTTTTTATTAGAAAAGGATGCTGAATTTTGTCAAATGTTTTTTCAGTGTCAATCAATATAATCATGCGTTTTTCCCTCTTGATTTCTTAATGTGTTTTATTACATTGAGTGATTTTCATGTTTTGAACTACCTTTCATGCCTCGTATGAACCCCATTTGGTTGTGATATATAATTATTTTAATGTGTCATTGGATTTGATTTGTAACTATTTTCTTGAGAATTTTTGCATCTATATTCATTAGGGAAATTGGTCTGTAGTTTTCCTTTCTTTTAGCATCTTTATCTACTTTTGATATTAGAGTGATGTGAGGCTCATAAAATGAATTAGTGTATCAGTTTGAAACTGTTGTGTATACCAGAAAAGCTATGCTCTTAAATTCTGATTCAGTATTGTTGAGTGAGATACTTCTGATTACGCTGTTTCACTGGAGTTGTGACCCACCCAATTGTGGGTGGGACATTTTGATTAGGTGGTCTCCATGGAGATATCTCCACCCATTCAACATAGAGTTGCTTACTGGAGTCCTTAAAGAGGAAACCATATTGGAAAAAGGTTCAGAGCTGAAACAGATCTCCCAAGATGCAGGGAAAAAGTGCCCCCAGGAAGCCGTTTGAAACAAGAAGCGAGGAGAGGAAGCTAGCAGACATCATCATGTGTCTTCTCAGCTGACAGAGAAACTGGAATGTCATCAGCCCTTTCTTGAGTCAAGATATCTTTCTCTGGATGCCTTAGTTTGGACATTTTTATGACCTTAGAACTGTACATTTGTGACTTAATAAATTTCCTTTGTAAAGGCCAACCTATTTTTGGTATATTATATTCATGGCAGCATTAGCAAAGAAAAATAGATTTTGGTACCATAGAAGTGAGGTGCTGCTGTTTGCAAATACCAAACCCATTGGAGGGGCTTTTTAAGTGGATAAGGGGAAGATTCTGGAAGAGTTGTGAGGTGTTTCATAGAGAAGTCCTAAAATGCTCTGAAGAGACTGTTGGTAGAAATGTGTACTCTAAAGATACTTTTTTTTTTATTTATTAATTAACGGAAAAAAAGAAATTAACCCAACATTTAGAAATCATACCAATCAGTAATTCTTAACATCATCACATAGATGCATGATCATCGTTTCTTAGTACATTTGCATCGGTTCAGAAGAACTAGCAACACAACAGAAAAAGATATAGAATGTTAATATAAAGAAAAAAATAAAAGTAATAATAATAGTAAAAAAAAATACCTATAGCTCAGATGCAGCTTCATTCAGTGTTTTAACACGATTACTTTACAATTAGGTATTATTGTGCTGTCCATTTTTGAGTTTTTGTATCTAGTCCTGTTGCACAGTCTGTATCCCTTTAGCTCCAATTACCCATTATCTTACCCTGTTTCTAACTCCTGCTGGACTCTGTTACCAATGACATATTCCAAGTTTATTCTCGAATGTCGGTTCACATCAGTGGGATCATACAGTATTTGTCCTTTAGTTTTTGGCTAGACTCACTCAGCATAATGTTCTCTAGGTCCATCCATGTTATTACATGCTTCATAAGTTGATCCTCTCTTAAAGCTGCATAATATTCCATTGTATGTATATACCACAGTTTGTTTAGCCACTCTTCTGTTGATGGACATTTTGGCTGTTTCCATCTCTTTGCAATTGTAAATAGCGCTGCTATAAACATTGGTGTGCAAATGTCCGTTTGTGTCTTTGCCCTTAAGTCCTTTAAGTAGATACTCAGCAATGGTACTGCTGGGTCGTATGGCAGTTCTGTACTTAGCTTCCTGAGGAACCGCCAAACTGCCTTCCACAGTGGTTGCACCATTTGACATTCCCACCAACAGTGGATAAGTGTGCCTCTTTCTCTGCATCCTCTCCAGCACTTGTCATTTTCTGTTTTGCTGATAATGGCCATTCTGGTGGGTGTGAGATGATATCTCATTGTGGTTTTGATTTGCATTTCTCTAATGGCCAGGGACATTGAGCATCTCTTCATGTGCCTTTTGGCCATTTGGTTTCCTCTTCTGAGAGGTGTCTGTTCAAGTCTTTTTCCCATTTTGTAATTGGGTTGGCTGTCTTTTTGTTGTTGAGTTGAACAATCTCTTTATAAATTCTGGATACTAGACCTTTATCTGATATGTCATTTCCAAATATTGTCTCCCATTGTGTAGGCTGTCTTTCTACTTTCTTGATGAAGTTCTTTGATGCACAAAAGTGTTTAATTTTGAGCAGCTCCCATTTATTTATTTCTTTCTTCAGTGCTCTTGCTTTAGGTTTAAGGTCCATAAAACCGCCTCCAATTATAAGTTTCATAAGATATCTCCCTACATTTTCCTCTAACTGTTTTATGGTCTTAGACCTAATGTTTAGATCTTTGATCCATTTTGAGTTAACTTTTGTATAGGGTGTGAGATATGGGTCTTCTTTCATTCTTTTGCATATGGATATCCAGTTCTCTAGGCACCATTTATTGAAGAGACTGTTCTGTCCCAGGTGAGTTGGCTTGACTGCCTTAACAAAGATTAAATGTCCATAGATGAGAGGGTCTATATCTGAGCACTCTCTTTAATTCCATTGGTCGATATATCTATCTTTATGCCAGTACCATGCTGTTTTGATCACTGTGGCTTCATAATATGCCTTAAAGTCAGGCAACGCGAGACCTCCAGCTTCGTTTTTTTTCCTCAAGATGTTTTTAGCAATTCGGGGCACCCTGCCCTTCCAGGTAAATTTGCTTATTGGTTTTTCTATTTCTGAAAAATAAGTTGTTGGGATTTTGATTGGTATTGCATTGAATCTGTAAATCAATTTAGGTAGGATTGACATCTTAACTTTATTTGGTCTTCCAAACCATGAACACGGTATGCCCTTCCATCTATTTAGGTCTTCTGTGATTTCTTTTAACAGTTTTTTGTAGTTTTCTTTATATAGGTTTTTTGTCTCTTTAGTTAAATTTATTCCTAGGTATTTTATTCTTTTAGTTGCAATTGTAAATGGGATTCATTTCTTGATTTCCCCCTCCGCTTGTTCATTACTAGTGTATAGAAATGCTACAGATTTTTGAATGTTGATCTTGTAACCTGCTACTTTGCTGTACTCATTTATTAGCTCTAGTAGTTTTGTTGTGGATTTTTCCGGGTTTTCGGCGTATAGTATCATATCGTCTGCAAACAGTGATAGTTTTACTTCTTCCTTTCCAATTTTGATGCCTTGTATTTCTTTTTCTTGTCTAATTGCTCTGGCTAGAACCTCCAACACAATGTTGAATAATAGTGGTGATAGTGGACATCCTTGTCTTGTTCCTGATCTTAGGGGGAAAGTTTTCAATTTTTCCCCATTGAGGATGATATTAGCTGTGGGTTTTTCATATATTCCCTCTATCATTTTAAGGATGTTCCCTTGTATTCCTATCTTTTGAAGTGTTTTCAACAGGAAAGGATGTTGTATCTTGTCAAATGCCTTCTCTGCATCAATTGAGATGATCATGTGATTTTTCTGCTTTGATTTGTTGATGTGGTGTATTACATTAATTGATTTTCTTATGTTGAACCATCCTTGCATACCTGGGATGAATCCTACTTGGTCATGATGTATAATTCTTTTAATGTGTTGTTGGATACGATTTGCTAGAATTTTATTGAGGATTTTTGCATCTATATTCATTAGAGAGATTGGTCTGTAGTTTTCTCTTTTTGTAATATCTTTACCTGGTTTTTGGCATGAGGGTGATGTTGGCTTCATAGAATGAATTAGGTAGTTTTCCCTCCACTTCGATTATTTTGAAGAGTTTGAGGAGAGTTGGTACGAATTCTTTCTGGAATGTTTGATAGAATTCACATGTGAAGCCATCTGGTCCTGGACTTTTCTTTTTGGGAAGCTTTTGCAACACTGATTCAATTTCTTTACTTGTAATTGGTTTGTTGAGGTCATCTATATCTTCTTAAGTCAAAGTTGGTTGTTCATGTCTTTCCAGGAACCCGTCCATTTCATCTAAATTGTTGTATTAATTAGCGTAAAGTTGTTCATAGTATCCTGTTATTACCTCCTTTATTTCTGTGGGGTCAGTAGTTATGTCTTCTCTTCCATTTCTGATCTTATTTATTTGCATTCTCTCTCTTCTTCTTTTTGTCAATCTTGCTAAGGGCCCATCAATCTTATTGATTTTCTCATAGAACCAACTTCTGGTCTTATTGATTTTCTCTATTGTTTTCATGTTTTCAATTTCATTTATTTCTGCTCTAATCTTTGTTATTTCTTTCCTTTTGCTTTCTTTGGGATTAGTTTGCTGTTCTTTCTCCAATTCTTCCAAGTGGACAGTTAATTCCTGCATTTTTGCCTTTTCTTCTTTTCTGATATAGGCATTTAGGGCAATAAATTTCCCTCTTAGCACTGCCTTTGCTGCGTCCCATAAGTTTTGATATGTTGTGTTTTCTTTTTCATTCGCCTCGAGGTATTTACTAATTTCTCTTGCAATTTCTTCTTTGACCCACTCGTTGTTTAAGAGTGTGTTGTTGAGCCTCCACGTATTTGAATTTTCTGGCACTCCGCCTATTATTAATTTCCAACTTCATTCCTTTATGATCCTAGAAAGTGTTGTGCATGATTTCAATCTTTTTAAATTTGTTAAGACTTGCTTTGTGACCCAGCATATGGTCTATCTTTGAGAATGATCCATGGGCACTTGAGAAAAAGGTGTATCCTGCTGTTGTGGGATGTAATGTCCTATAAATGTCTGTTAAGTCTAGCTCATTTGTAGTAATATTCAGATTCTCTATTTCTTTATTGATCCTCTGTCTAGATGTTCTGTCCATTGATGAGAGTGGTGAATTGAAGCCTCCAACTATTATGGTATATGAGTCTATTTCCCTTTTCAGTGTTTGCAGTGTATTCCTCACGTATTTTGGGGCATTCTTGTTTGGTGCGTAAATATTTATGATTGTTATGTCTTCTTGTTTAATTGTTCCTTTTATTAGTATATTGTCCTTCTTTGTCTCCTTTAACTGTTTTACATTTGAAGTCTAAATTGTTGGATATTAGTATAGCCACTCCTGCTCTTTTCTGGTTGTTATTTGCATGAAATATCTTTTTCCAACCTTTCACTTTCAACCTATGTTTATCTTTGGGTCTAAGATGTGTTTCCTGTAGACAGCATATAGAAGGATCCTGTTTTTTAATCCATTCTGCCAGTCTGTGTCTTTTGATTGGGGAATTCAGTCCATTAACATTTAGTGTTATTACTGTTTGGATAATATTTTCCTCTAACATTTTGCCTTTTGTATTATATATATCATATCTGATTTTCCTTCTTTCTACACTCTTCTCCATACCTCTCTCTTCTGTGTTTTTGTATCTGACTCTAGTGCTCCCTTTAGTATTTCTTGCAGAGCTGGTCTCTTGGTCACAAATTGTCTCAGTGACTTTTTGTCTGAGAATGTTTTAATTTCTCCCTCATTTTTGAAGGGCAATTTTGCTGGATATAGGAGTCTTGGTTGGCAGTTTTTCTCTTTTAGTAATTTAAATATATCATCCCACTGTCTTCTAGCTTCCATGGTTTCTGCTGAGAAATCTACACATAGTCTTATTGGGTTTCCCTTGTATGTGATGGATTGCTTCTCTCTCACTGCTTTCAAGATCCTCTCTTTCTCTTTGACCTCTGACATTCTAACTAGTAAGTGTCTTGGAGAACGCCTGTTTGGGTCTAATCTCTTTGGGGTGCGCTGCACTTCTTGGATCTATAATTTTCATGAGAGTTGGGAAATTTCCAGTGATAATTTCTTCCATTAGTTTTTCTCCTCCTTTTCCCTTCTCTTCTCCTTCTGGGACCCCCACAACACGTATATTTGTGCGGTTCATATTGTCCTTGAGTTCCCTGATACCCTGTTCAAATTTTTCCATTCTTTTCCTGATAGTTTCTGTTTCTTTTTGGAATTCAGATGTGCCATCCTCCAAATCACTAATTCTATCTTCTGTCTCTTTAAATCTATCATTGTAGGTATCCATTGTTTTTTCAATCTTTTCTACTTTATCCTTCACTTCCATAAGTTCTGTGATTTGTTTTTTCAGTTTTTCTATTTCTTCTTTTTGTTCAGCCCATGTCTTCTTCATGTCCTTCCTCAATTTATCGATTTCGTTTTTGAAGAGGTTTTCCATTTCTGTTCTTATATTCAGCATTAGTTGTTTCAGCTCCTGTATCTCATTTGAACTATTGGTTTGTTCCTTTAACTCGGCCATATTTTCAATTTTCTGAGCGTGATCCGTTATCTTCTGCTGGCGTCTGGGCATTTAGTCAGATTTCCCTGGGTGTTGGACCCAACAGGTTGAAAGATTTTTCTGTGAAATCTCTGGGTTCTGTTTTTCTTATCCTGCCAAGTAGGTGGCACTCGTGGCACACGTTTGTCTGCGGGTCCCACCAGTAAAAGGTGCTGTGGGTCCTTTAACTTAGGAAAACTCTCGCCGTGGGGGAGGTTCGCCGGCCGAAGCGTCTTGGAAGAGCGCCAGCCGGCCCGGGGGTCCGAACGCGGGGATGGTCGCTGGCCACCGCAGCCTGGAAGAGCGCCCGTTCGAATTTCCTATTCGGCCCGGGGCGCTAAGTGTGGCGGGAGGGCGCCAGCCACCACAGCCCGGGAGAGTGCACCGTGTCCAGCCAGACTGGGGAGTCATGTGTTTGGAAGGGACCTCCCCCCGGTCACCATTCTCCGCGGTCTGGGGATTTCCGATCCAATTCTCTCAGTTGTTCCGGGGGTCCTCACGTGGTGGGGGCACCAGCCGCCGCGGCTTCAGGGGACCGCCTGCCCAATTCTGCCAGCTGGCCTGGGAAGGAGGAAGGGAGGGACTCTGACCACTTGCCGCCCCACCCGGGAAAGCCCGTTCCCCTCGGTGATCTCACCAGAACGGTTTCTCCCAGGTATTCAGCTGTTCCAGGATGGGGTACACTGTCTTTTTTATCTCTGTTGTGGCTCCGGGAGCTGTTCTGTATCATTTCTACTCCCCTAGTAGCTGTTCTGGAGGAAGAAAGATGAGGATGGCAAGGCTGTCGAGGATGGTGGCAGAGGAGCTGGTGAAGGCAGAAGAGGGCACGGTGGTGGTTGGAGAGCCGCTGGAGTAGGAGGAGAAAGGGAAGGATAAGATGGCGGATGGAGCGCCGCCGGAGCAGAAGGGGAAAGAGAAGGGCAAGATGGTGGCGGGAGCGCCGCTGGCAGAGAAAGAGGAAGAGGAGGGCTGGATGGCGGCGGGAGCACCGCCGGTGGAGAAAGGGAGAGGAGGGCTAGATGGCGGCGGAAGCGCCGGCGGAGAAAGAGGAAGAGGAGAGCTATATGGCGGCGGGAGCGCCGGCGGAGAAGGTGGAATGGAGGGCTAGATGGCGGCGGGAGCGCCGGCGGAGAAAGAGGAAGAGGAGGGCTAGATGGCGGCAGGAGCGCCGGCGGAGAAAGAGGAAGAGGAGGGCTAGATGGCGGCAGGTCTAAAGATACTTTTGATAAGCCCTTAGAGAGACATGATGCATGTGTTATGGCAGACTGCAAAGAAAGTGATCCTTGTTTTAAAATGACAGAGAATTTGGCCAAATTTTGTCCTGCTTTTAGATGGAAGGCAGATTTTAAAAGCCACAAGCTGGGAAACTTAGCTGAAGGGATTTCCAAATTAAATATGTAAAGTATGGCCTGGTTGCTCCTTGTAGCTTATAGTAAAGTGTGACAGGAAAGAAATTAGTTGAAAACTGAACTCCTGGGTACAAAGAAAACAGAAATTGATGGTCTGGAAAATTCTGGGCTCTCAGTGAATGTTCACTCCAGTGAATAGGGTCCCACCTGAGGATTTAACCAAACGTGGAAACAGTTAGCCATTATAGGACAAGCAAGGATTGGTGATGGAGTTATCTAGAAAAGATTTGTATAAAGTCTTGTTGTCTGGTGGTTATGATCCATGCATACTGCATAGAAAACCAACAAGAGTGTTGTGGGATCTGTATAAACAGAACCACTGCTAGTCTGGATGAAAAGGGACCAGTTGAAGGAAAAATAACTTCAGATGCAGAACCATGGAAGCAAAGTTCTGAAGCCAAGAAACTTTGGGCCAGGGAAGCAGACTCACCCATGCACTTGGAGCAGATGAGTTTGTTCAGGAAAAGTTTTGGTGCCCCAGGCCTCCAAGATGGTGGAACACATTCCTTGCGGATTGGGTAGAGCCTTGCTTCTACCCCATTGTTCTGAGGGGGTTGAGTGTGAGCCCTGGATATGGCAGAGAGCCTGACTGCTGCCCAATGCTTGGAGAGGATGCAGCCTAGAAAAAGTGATTTCCTTAGTGTCCCCCAATGTTGCAAGACTCATCCCAGCATTTGGAGAGAACAGGGTCACTGTATAGACCCTTGGAAAGAGTGGGACTGCTGCTTTATAACGCTCTGAGAATAAATGACTCTCAGATTTTGAAATCTAATGGAATTTGCCCTGCAGGTTTTTAGAACTGTTTGGGTCCAGTGACCCCTGTGTACCTTCCCCTTTCTCCCTAAGGAAATGGGAATATTTATCCTATAACTGTCCCTCCTTTGTATATTGGCAGCAGATAACTTGTTCTGAGTTTTCAGGTCCAGAGCCAGAGGAGAATTTTGCCTTAGGACAGACTATGCATGTAGCTGACTTTGATAAGATTTTTACTGGTTTTGATTTGGTATTGCATTTGTATTTTTACTGAAATTGCTTAAGTGTTTCTGGTATTGTAATGGAATGAATGTACTTTGTATATGGAAAGAACATGTCTTTTTGGGGTGCAGAGGGTAGAATGTGTCAGTTGGAAACTGTTGTCTACCCCAGAAAAGTTTTTTTTTTTTAATTCTGATTTGATTTTGTTGGGTAGGATCTTTTTTATTAAATTGTTTCCATGGAGATGTGACTGACCCAGTTGTGGGTGGGATCTTTTAAGTGGTTTCCATGGAGATCTGTCTCCACTCATTCAAGGTGGTGTCACTTACTGGAATCCTTTAAGAGGAAACCATTTTGGAAAAAGCTTCAGAGCTGACACAGAGAGAGAGACCTTTGGAGATGCAGAAAGAAAACACCCTAAACTATCTGATACTAGAAGTCAGAAGAGAAAGCTAGCAGACATTGCCATGTGCCTTCCCAGCTGACAGAGAAACCCCAATCGTAATCATCCCTTTCTTGAGTCAAGGTATCTTTTTCTGGATTGCCTTAGTTTCGACATTTTTATGGCCTTAGAACTGCAAATTTGTGACTTAATAAATTCCCTTTATAAAGGCCAACCCATTTCTGGTATATTATATTTCTGGCAGCATTAGCAAACTAAAATAGGTAGCATTCCTTTTTCTGCAATTTTTTGGAAGTGTTTGAGCAGGATTGGTGTTACTTCTTTTTGGAATATTTGATGAAATTTCCCTGTGAAACTATCTAGCCCTGTCTTTTCTTTGTGGGAAGATTTTTCATGACTAATTGAATCTCTTTACTTGCAATTGGTGTATTAACAGCTTCTATTTCTTCTTGAGTCAGTGTAGGTGGTTTGTGTGTTTCTAGAATTTTGTCCATCTCATCTAAGTGTCTAGTTTGTTGGCAAATAATTGTTCGTAGTATTATGATTTTTTAAATTTCTTCAGGATCCATCATAACTACACCCCTCTTATTTTTTGTTTATTTGCATCCTCTCTCTGTTGGATCAGCCTAGCCAGCATCCAAATATTAATGATTTTCTCCAAGAACCAACTGTTAGTTTATTGATTCTATTTTTTTGTTGTTGTTCTACAGTTCATTTATTTCTACCTTAATTTTTTGTTATTTCTCTTCTTTTATTTGCTTTGTGGTTAGTTTGTATTCTTTCCCTAGTTCCTCCTGGTGAGCAGTTAAATCCTCTATTTTTACTCTTTCTTCTTTTTTAATATAGGCATTTGGGGCAATAAATCTCCCTCACAGCACTGCCATTGCCACATCCCATAAATTCTTATATGCTGTAATCTCATTTTCATTCATCTCCAGATATGTACTGATTTATCTTGTAATTTCTTCTTTGACCCACTGATTGTTTGAGAGTGTGTTATTTAATCTCCACATGTTTTTTTAAAGTTCTAGTTCTTTGGTCATTATTGATTTCTAGCTTCATTCTGTTATGGTCAGAGAAAGTGTTTTGAATAGTTTTGAATCTTTTTAAATTTATTAAGACCTGTTCTATGCCCCAGCATATGATCTATCTTGGAGAACATTCCATGAATATTGGAGTTGTGCCTTTCACCTTTCTTTATCTTTGTTTATAATTTATTTAATTAAAAGTTTATATACTTTAATTTTTCATATTTTTATTTAAGAAAACAAACAATACACTTAGAACCACCAGAAATGGATCTCCTAGTTAGCTTAACCACAGGCATATTTAAATAAAGTATGGAAATAATCATTATATAACCTGTGTTTGTACCGTAAGTTCCATAAACCATTTTAAAATTAAGGCAACACAGAAAAAATCTACAAATTCAGATAGTAGAGTTTCTTAAACTCTAAATATTAAACACTAACTTAAGTACCATTTGATCAGCTGTCAAAACTGAATGTTCTCAAAATATCAAGTAAAAAGTTACTACAAATGTCTACATTGCTGTAGTAGTGACCTATGTTACTAAAAATTCTCCTGGTGTCAGGAAAATATAAAGATACAAATGTTTTTACAATTAACTTATGAAAATTTTAACCACCTTAAATGAATATCTTAGTTAGCTTATCCATAGGCATATTTAAATAAAATATCTAAATAATCATTGTAAAGCCTGTTTCTACAATACATTTCATAAACCAATTTAAAATTAAAGCAAGGAAGGAAAAAATCTACAGATAAAGATATCAGAATTTCCTAAATTCTAAATATTAAACACTATCTTAAATACCTTCGATTAACTATTGAAACTGTATACATTTTCAAAATATCAAGTTGAAAGTTATTACAAAAATCAATTTTGCTATAGTAGGACCTATGTCACTAAACATTTTCAGATTTGTGATTTCAATAATTTATTTTATCTAATATTACTATAGCTGACTATAGTTTTTTTGTTTGTTTGTTTACCTTTTTGTTGTAAATTATAGCACATATACACAAAGCAAAGAAAGGAAGAAGCAATCATTTTCAAAGCACGCTTCAATAAGCAGCTACAGAACAATTCCAGAGTTTGTCATGGGCTACTATTCCCTCATCTTAGATTTTTCCTCCTATCTGCTCCAAAATCCTTTAGGCTTTACCAGACTCATAATAATGAAATCATGCGGTATCTGTCCTTTTGTGTCTGACTTATACCACTCAACATACGTCCTGAAGGTTCATCTACATTGTCATATCTTTTGGGACATCAGTTTATCTAACTGCTATATAATATTCCATCATATGTATATGCCACATTTTGTTTATCCATTTGTCTGTTGATAGGCACATGGATTATTTCCATTTCTTGGAAACTGTGAATAATGCAACTATGGCCATCAGTGTACAAATGTCTGTTTGTGTCACTGCCTTCAACTCTTCTGGGTATGTACCAAATATTGGTATTGCCAGGTCATAAGGCAACTCAACGTTTAGTTTTTTGAGGAATCACCAAACTGACTTCCACAGCAGCTGAACTATTATATATTCCCACCAGCAGTGAATATGTGTTCCAGTTTCTCCACATCCTCTCCAACATTTATATTTTCCTGTTTGTTTAATAGCAGCCATTCTTATAGGTATGAGATGATATCTTGTTGTCATCTTAATTTGACTCTCACTTATAGCCAGTGAAGATGAGCAGCTCTTCATGTGCTTTTTAAAATTTTTAGCCTTTTTTATTGTATAATATAAGATATATACAAAGCAAAGAAAGAAAAAAACAATAATTTTCAGAGCACTCTTCAATACGTAGTTATAGGACAGATCCCAGAGTTTGTCATGGGCTACCATACCATCCTCTTAGATTTTTTCTTCTAGCTACTCCAGAATATAGGAGGTTAGAGGGAATATTTTTTTATCTCACAACTTACTTTTTTTTCTTTTTTGTGAAAAATTACATGTACAAAAAAGCAATAAATTTCAAAGCCCAACACATCAGTTAGTTGTAGAACAGATTTCAGAGTTTGATATGGGTTACAATCCCTCAATTTTGGGTTTTTACTTCTAGCTACTCCAAGGTACTGGAGACTAAAATAAATACCAATTTAATGATTTAGCAATCATATTCATTTGTTAAACCCTGCCTTCTCTGTATACCTCCACCATCACCTTTGATCTTTCTCCCACTGTTTAGGAATATTTGGGCTATGCCCATTCTAACTTTTTCATGTTGGAGAAAGTTGTCGACAATATGGCCTCAATACTTTTTCATTATCAGCCCCCCACAGTCTGGGATACATCCTGGCATTACATTAGGCTACACAGGATTACCAGGCCTTGCTCCCGTTCTGGGCTCCATGTGTTTGGGTTGTTTTAAATGAGCTATCCAGATAGGTTGATTTAGATTATGTGTTACAGAACAATTTAGGTTCTAGACATAATAAACCTGTCTGTCTTTGGTCTCACACAGTAGGTAAAACTCTAGAGTATATGCATTATCATTTTTTTTTTTTTGCATGGGCAGGCAACAGGGCTCGAACCTGGGTCTCTGGCATGGCAGGTGAGAACTCTGCCTGCTGAGCCACCATGACCTGACCCCCATATTCTTTTTTTGGGGGGGGGTGCATGGCCTTGGAAAAGAACTTGGGGTATTCTGCATGAAAGGTGAGCATTCTACCACTGAACCACCTGTGCACCCTTCCCCATATTCTTTTGTAGTATCCCAAACAGCGTAGAATTTTAATGATTGTGTAGCAGGGCTATTATTTCCTTGTCCTTAGATGTATTATGCCCTCTCTGTTCTCCAAAAACAACAGATGTGTTACACCCTCTCATTTCTCCAGAGACAACGATACTATCTACTTTTGTATCTTGAAGAAATTTCCATTTCATTTGTCTTTTCTGAATTGACCCTGATAATATTTGATGATGTCAAAATCTTGGATTTTTTTTTGTATGTGTGTCTATACTGGGTAGCAAATGAGGTAGTGATGTTTAAAATATGGAAAAACACATGAGAGTGTGCTATCCATTTGATCAGAAGACCGTGTTTTCTAGTGTCTGTCTAATCTTTCCCTTCACATAAGATCACTACTGCTCTAGCTGTAGTTTAAGTGAAAAAATGTGGAGATCCAGTTTATTCTTGTGCACTGTTCTTACAAGAATAAAGCAGTCTGAATTAAAAGTAGGCCACATCCATTTATTCAACATTAAAAAGAACATCCACTGTATCAGAGCTGTGGAGATAAGGCAGAATAAATATAAAATGCCTTTTGGAGAACATAGAAGGAGAACATGTCCATCAGGGAAGGAGTAGGCTTTGGAATGTGAAAACTAAGATTAACAGAATACCTGAACTGGGTATTCAGTAGTATTATAAAGTTATTTGTTATATGAAATGTGGGTTTTATAGGTAAGAGTCTTTAAAATTTTACATCTCCCTTTCAGATGTGTTATAATCTGATTTGGTCAATTAAATATTTTGTCTAATTATTATGGATTATTATAGTAAATAAGCATTCTAAATTTCTTCTTTTTTCAACTTATGTTTTATCTGCTTTTGTTTCAGCAACCAAGGGTCACAAGGAGAAATATTTTCAAATGAGAGAATTTGGAGCACTTCAGTTTTCTAACTCTGAAAATGGTAAGAAATTACAATTTCAATATATACAAGGATAATTCGTTATTTAAAATTCTTCAATTTTTTATTGTATCCATTTCTTTATCAACGGAAACTGTGTAGGTCCCTAGAGAGCAATAATACAACTCTGAACTTGTGCTTTGTAGCATATCATAATGGATATTAAAGAATTCTTGTTTGTGTTTGTTTTGGCCCTATTATTGTGTATAACTTTGAGGACAGCTGGACAATGTCTATCGTACTCTTCATGTACCACCACCATCCAGCAGTGTGTCACTCAGTAAATATTTGTTGAACAAATGGATACAAGTTATACATCCAATGTCTTGAGATACTAGTCTATCTAATATTCTAATTTTGTTCCACATTAAAAAAGTTAAAATCATTATATTATTAACAAAACAACTTGCCAATATTCTGGTTTCCTAATGCTATGAAATGAAGTAACAAGATTAAATCAAGTTTGAGATATTTTCTGCATTAAAAAGCTACCTTGACTATCTTCCCCTAGCAATATGTTGTGAAGCTTTTATTCAGGTTTATCGTTTCTCTTTTGACTTTGCATACTTGTTGCATACTTGTTTCTTGCCATGTAAAAGTTTTTTTTTTTTTTGATTTCCATGTAGTCTCTATTAATCTTTTTTTTTAATTGGGTATGAGCTTTTGTCCTACTCAGAAAGCCAAACCCACATGACAGAGAAATTTATTCATGTTTGCTTCTAGTATATGTTTAGTTTTATTTTTTATGTATAGATCTCCAGTTGATTTGGGGCTTATTCCTGTGTATGGTTTTAGGAATGGATTAAATATTATCTTTGTGCAAATGGCTATACTTTATATGATTTACCAAAAATGCCATCTGTGCTAGTTTGAAAGAATGTATGTCCCCTAAAAAAGCCATGTATTAATCAAAATTCCATTTCGTAAAGGCAGAATAATCCCTATTCAATACTGTATGTTTGAAACTGTATTCAGATCTTCTCCCTGGAAATGTGATTTAATCAAGAGTGGTTGTTAAGCTGGATTAGGTGACGACATGTCTCCACACATTTGGGTGGGTGTTGATAAGTTTCTGGAGTCCTATAAAACAGGAAACATTTGGAGAATGAAAGAGATTCGGAGAGATTCAGAGACAGCGAGCAGAATGCCATAGCCATGAGAAGCAAAGTCCACCAGCCAGCAACTTTTGGAGATGAAGAAGGAAAATGCCTCCTGGGGAGTTTCATGAAACAGGAAGCCAGGAGAAGAAGTTAGCAGATGATGCTGTGTTCGCCACATGCCCTTCCAGATGCGAGAGAAACCCTGAATGTGTTCACCATGTGCCCTTTCACTTGAGAGAGAAACTCTGAACTTCACCAGCCTTCTTGAATCAGGTATCTTTCCCTGGATGCCTTTGATTGGACGTTTTTATAGACTTGTTTTAACTGGGACCTTTTCTTGGCCTTAGAACTGGAAACTAGCAACTTATTAAATTCCCCTTTTTAAAAGCCATTCTGTTTCTGATATATTGCATTCCAGCAGCTAGCAAACTTGAACACCATCTTTGCCCTGGTCATTTAGGTAACATCATACATTAATCTTCTTTGTGTTACTTTGGTCTATTTCTAAACTTTCTTTATATTCTGGTAGTGTGTTCATATACCAATACCACACAGTTTTAAGTATAGAAAGTTTCTAGCATGTTTTCTAGCATGTTTTAATATGTTGGAGGGCTAGTCCCCCTCCCTCCTTTTTGTTGTTTTCTTAGCTATTCTTACATGTCTATTTTTCAATATAAATTTTATACCAAATTGTGTAGATCCATAAAAATATGCATAATACTTCTATAGTGATCACAATAAATGTTAAAACTGACAGCGTGATGTCGAGATATCCTAACTGAAAACAAGACACATCTTTCCATTTGTTAAATTTCAGTTTGTGTATCCTTCTGGAATGTTTCCTACAGGTTTTGAACATTTTTGTTAAGTTTATTTCTACGTAGATTATCTTTTTTGTTGCCATTGTAAACAAGGTTTTCTTTTCCATATAACTTTTCAGTAGTTATTATTTTGTGTATATGACTGCTATTTATTTTTATCTTTTATATTTGTAATAAGTAGGAAAGGTTATTAAAAGGAGAAGTTTATCAGAAAGAGAGAGTACACGTTAAAGAGTTTAATGCAGACATGCTAAAGGGAGGGACATGCCCTGAGTGAAGTGCACTGGCTTGTTTTATAGGAAAGTTTTGTTAGTAAAGGTTTCTGTAGAGACCTTTGAACACTAGGTGTCTTCTTTGTTCTAGGAGGAGATAGCTAGCAAAATTCATGGTTTGTTGTCACATTCATGGTTTGTTGTCTTTGGGCAAATGGTTAACAATCTTTATGATCCAATGCATCCTATTACTAAGTTTGTTTTGGCCCCAGAATTTTACAAGCTTTTATGGTTTGGGAAAGTTTCAGTGGTTTGGGGAGGTTTGGGGGCTTTAGGGAAATTTGTCCCAGGAAATTGGCTGCTGAAGTTTGCAGTTCTGTGTTAGTTTCTTTGGAGCTGGATAAGAAACAAGGTACTTACAGTTGTCTGTTAACTCTTTCAGACCTGAATAGGAAACCAGGCAGTTACAGTTGTCCTATGTTATCCTGCTTCAATCTCTCCCTTGAAAGAGTTTAATTCAGTTAGTCCTAAAGGGGGTTGAAGGATGAATTTTTTTGTATGTTTTCACAGAATTGAGAAAGTACATGTAGGAATGTGTATAACTGCTGACAGAGTTGGAAGGGCTGGGGATATTGGGAAATGCAAAAGCATTATTATGTTACAGTCCCCCTTCCACCCACCATTCTTACCATCTTTCTTCCACCTCTTCTGCCTGAGTCCCTGAGTGGGAACGGAGGTTACAGGTGTGTAGTCTGCAGTGCTAATGAAGGAGAATATAGTAGTACTAAGGGGAAGACAATATGCTCTGACTTTCTTAGAGCGGCTTTGCTTGCTTGTTCATTTATTTTGTTATATAATGATGTCCTGGACACACTTGAGTATGGACAGCCATCCTATGTGCTGGTGTGCAGTTGAATTAGGAGTTCTGGTTTTTGGTTGCCACCTTTAGTAATTATCGAGATTCAACTGTTCCAAATGTATGTCATAGATGGGCAGGTCCTGTTTAGATGTCCTCTGACATTAGAGATAACATATAGAACAGAGGGAATAGTTATAGAGTATTCGAACTTAGGTAGTTGCCACTTTGGGGGATATGGGTGATTAACAGTTTTTATTTAATTGTTCCAATTAACTGAAGGCAGTGGAAGAATATTCCATGGGAGGCTAGAATTACTTAAAGCTGTGTTCTACTTTGCTAGCTGCCGGAATGCAATATACCAGAAACAGAAGGGCTTTTAAAAATCAGAATTTAATCAGATGCTCATTTACAGTTCCAAGGCTGAGCAAATATCCCAATTAGAACAAGTCTATAGAAATGTCCAGTCTAAGGCATCTAGGGAAAGATACCTTGGTTCAGAAGGCCGATGAAGTTCAAGGTTTCTTTTTCAAGTGGAAGGCACATGGCAGTCAGAGTTTCTCTCTCATCTGCAAAGGCACATGGTGGACACAGTCAGGGTGCCTCTCTCACCTGGAAAAGCACATGGCGAACATGGCATCATCTGCTAGCTCTTCTCCTGGCCTTCTGTTTCATGAAACTCCCCAGGAGACATTTTCCTTCTTCATCTCCAACGGCCGCTGGCTGGTGGACTCTGTTTCTTGTGGCTTTGTCATTCTGCTCTGCTCTCTCTGAATCTTCTCCTTTCTCCAAAATGTTTCCTCTTTTATAGGACTCAAGACCCACCCAAATGGGTGGAAACACGCCTCCAGCTAATCCAGTTAAACAACCACTCTTTTTTTTTTAATTTTTTAATTTTATTTTTTTTAAATACCAAAAAACACCAAACAAACACAAACATTCCTGTTTTGATTATTCTGTTCTACGTATATAATCAGTAATTCACAATATCATCACATACTTTCATATTCATCATCATGATCATTTCTTATAACATTTGCATCTATTCAGAAAAAGAAATAAAATGAAAACAGAAAAAAAATTCATACATACCGTACCCTTTAGTCTTCCCTTTCATTGATCACTAGCATTTCAAACTAAATTTATTTTAACATTTGTTCCCCCTATTATTTATTTTTATTCCATATGTTCTACTCATCTATTGACAAGGTAGATAAAAGGAGCATCAGACACAAAGTTTTCACAATCTACACAGTCACATTGTGAAAGCTATATCATTATACAGTCATCTTCAAGAAACATGGCTACTGGAACACAGCTCTACATTTTGAGGCAGTTCCCACCAGCCTCTCCATAACATCTTGAATAACAAGGTGATATCTACTTAATGCATAAGAATAACCTCCAGGATAACCTCTCAACTCTGGAATCACTCAGCTATTGACACTTTGTCTCCTTTTACTCTTCCCCCTTTTTTCAAGAAGGTTTTCTCAATCCCATGATGTTGGGTCTCAGCTCATTCTAGGATTTCTGTCTCACGTTGCCAGGAAGGTCCACACCCCTGTCCCACATAGACAGGGGGAGGGTGGTGAGTTTTCTTATGTTGGCTGGAGAGAGGGAGGCCACATCTGAGTAATAAAAGAGGTTCTCTTGGGGATGACTCTTAGGCCTAATTTTAAATAGGCTTGACCTATCCTTTGTGGGGTTAAATTGCATATGAAAAACCTATATGAAAGTTTTCTTATGAAAAACTCAGCCTATAGTTTTGGTTGTCCACACTGCTTGTGAGAATATCAAGCATTCAACTTGAGGAAGTTGAATTTTCCCCCATTCTCACCATTTCCCAAGGGGACTTTTACAACCATTCTTGATTAAATCACATCTCCCGGGAGATGATCTAATTACACTTTCAAGCATTCAATACTAGATAGGGATTAGAAGAAATGGCTGCCTTTACAAAATGGGATTAGGATTAAACCATGGCTTTTCTAGGGTACATACATCATTTCAAACCAACACATATCCACCCTCTGGACCCTAAAAAAGACATGTTTTCCCCATATACAAAATACATTCATTCCATAACAATATCACAAATCCTTAAACCATTTCAATAGCAATACACATGAAATACAAATTTAGAAATGTACAAACTTCTATCAAAGTTAGTTACAGGCATAGTCTGTTCTAAGGCAAAATTATTCTCTGTCTCTGGACCTATAAAAACTCAAAACAAGTTATTTGCTGCCGACATACAGAGGAGGAACAGTCACAGGATACATATACCCATTTCCATAGGGAAGAAGGAACACAGGGGTCACCGGACCCATACAGTTTCAAAAACCGACAGGGCAAAGACCATTAGATTTCAAAACCTGAGAGTCATTTATCCTCGTGGCTTTAGAAAGCAGCAGTCCCACCCTTTCCAAAGGCCTACACAGAGGCCTGCCTCTCTCTGAATGCAACCTTGGGAGATGTTGGGGAGACCACCTTTTACTCGGCTCCATCCTCTCCAAGCATCGGGGCTGCACCCAGGCTCTCTGCTATCTCCAGGGCACACGTTCAACCCCTCCATGTGGTGGCCCCCAGGCTCTCCCCAAACCCCAAGGAATGTGCTACACCCTCTCCAAGGCCTGAGGCAGCATGACTCTTCCACTACAACCAGGTGGAAGGCCCATCCTCTGCCTTCAGGGCAAACTTGCCCTCTCCATGGGCTTGGGTGGGTCCACTCTCCTGGCATGAGGCTTCTTGAATTCAGACCTCAGCCTCCATGGTTTTGCCTTTGAAGTTATTTTTTTCTCCAATATGTCCCTTCTCTGAATCACCCAGTCCAGACTGGCAGCAGCTCTGTTTATACAGGTCCCACAGCACTCTTGTTGGCTTTCTATGCCGTAGCTTTGGATCATGCCCATCAGACATAAAGAGTTTCCACAAATCTTTCTTGGTTAACTCCATGTCTGATCCTGGCTTTCTCTGGATCAGAGAAATGGCTGACTGGTTCCACATTTGGTTAAATTCTCATACAGGGCATTATTCTCTGCTCCCTTCCTGGAAGCCCAAAATTTTCCAGGACATCAATTTCTGGTTTCTTTGTACTCAAGAGTTCAGTTTTCAGCTTATCTCTCTCCTGTCACATTTCACTATAAGCTGTGAGGAGAAACCAGGCTGCACTTTCAACATTTAATTTGAAGATCTCTTCTGCTAAATATTCAAGGTCATGGCTTTTAAAATCAGCCTTCCAGCCAAAACCACTAGTCAACTTTGCCAGATTATCTGCAATATTAAAACAAGGCTCTCTTTCCTTCTAGTCTACAATAACACATGCCCATCTGTATGTAAGGCTTTGTCAGAAGTATCTTTAGAGTCCATATTTCTATCAACAGTCTCTTCAAAGAATTCTAGGCCTTCTCTATCAAGCTTCTCACAACTCTTCTAGAATCTTCCCCTTATTCATTTAAAAAGCCGTTCCAACATGTTTGGTGTTTGCAAACAGCAACAGCACCCCACTCTCTGGTACCAAATCTGTTCTAGTTTGCTAGCTGCCAGAATGCGATATACCAGAAATGGAAGGGTTTTTTAAAAGGGGAATTTAATCAGATGGTAGTTAATAGTTCCAAGGCCGAGAAAATGTCCCAATTAAAACAAGTCTATGGAAATGTCCAATCTAAGGCACCTGGGGAAAGATACCTTGGTTCAAGAAGGCGATGAAGTTCAGGGTTTCTCTCTCAAGTGGAAGGCACATGGTGAACACAGTCAGGGTTCTTCTCTCATCTGGAAGGGCACATGGCAAACATGGCATCATCTGCTAGCTTCTTCTCCTGGCTTCCTGTTTCATGAAGCTGCCCGGGAAGCATTTTCCTTCTTCATCTCCAAAGGTCACTGGCTGGTGGACTCTGCTTCTTGTGTATCCTCTGTTTCTTGTGGCTATGTCATTCTGCCCTTCTCTCTATGAATCTCCTCCTTTCTCTAAATGTTTCCTCTTTTATAGGACCCCAGAAACCAATCAAGAAATGGGTGGAGACACACTTCCAGCTAATCCAGTTTAACAACCACTCTTGATTAAATCACATCACCAGGGAGATGATCTGATTACAGTTTCAAACATTCAGTACTAGATAGGGATTAGATAATGGCTGCCTTTACAAAATGGGATTAGGATTAAAACATGGCTTTTCTAGGGTATATACATCATGTCAACCCAGCACAAGCTGGAACATATTTTCCAAATGCTTTAGTTAAAATAGAGATTTATTTTTTCTTTTTTAACCTAACTATGATTACATTAACAGGAAAAAGATAATTTATATGCTTGCCTTGCTTCTTTTAAACGTCTTTTTTTTGTGAAATGAATTTCTGATTTGTTGTTTACTACAAACACTTTTAGAGAAGTATTAGAGTGATGCAAAGCAGTTGACAGGGAAATTTGATTATAACACTGAACACTTTTTATGTAATAATTATTAAATGAATTTAACTATTTTCAGCACTTAATTTTTATGAGGTGAAACAATACATTTTAGCAACTGTTTGGAATAAAAGTTTAGGATTTGGCCTTGAGAAAGAGAACTGTTCAAAGTTGTTAGGTTTGAAACAATATTTGGTTTCTTATTTAATTAATGTTAAGGAAAAGACTTAGCTTTTTTAAAAGTGAGAAGTTTTGTTTTTGAACTAAAGGTATTCTCATGTTAACACAGACACAAGAAGTTATTTTGATAAACTAGACTTTTTGCTTTTACACTGACTACTTAAGGAAAACTCTGTTCTGAAGGTGGAATAATAATTTAAGAAAACTTTGTCACTTTAACAGAAAACTGTGTTTTACCTTTGCATTAGTATATTACAGATCCATCAAATTTTTCTTAACCGTGGGCATAATTTCTCTTTCTGCAAACTTTCTACAACCTCCATATCCATTTGGGTTTTGTCTTACATTTACCTCATTCTGTAGCAACTATTCATTTTGTCTTGGGACAAAGCTACACTTTTTCCTTTTAATAAAAAACCACATTCTTTATATCTTTCATACTTAAGTTATCAATATAATTTTAGAAACTTTTTCCAGGCAAACATCTCACAACATACAATTACCCTCAAAATAAAACTTGTCAGAATACACTTAATGCATTTTGAAATAATAACAGTTTTGCTATTTGCCCTCTATTGCTGCCCTTTTAAAAAATATTTTATTGAGAAATCTACACACACACACAGTCCAACCATATTATGCAATCAGTGCCTCACAATATCATCACATAGTCGTGTATTCTTCACCATGATCATTTTTAGAACATTTGCATCATTCCAGAAACAGAAATAAAAAAGAACTCATTCATCCCCTACCCCTTGCACTCCTTCTCATTTCAGTCTACTCAGGTTTTTTTTTTGTTTGACCATGACAACATTTAATATTTAAATGCAAGTATATTCTAATTAAATTTTGGTATTTGTGATTCATAAAATGTTCCACATTTTTCTAGTACTCTGTGCAATGTGTGGACCAAATAGAAAAGCCATAGCTGTAAGCCCAAAGTTTGTCTTGGCTTTATTGGTCTAGTTTGGGTTGTGCAGAAGAAAAGAATACTTGATATCATTGTAGAACACTTAAGATGCTTGCATCATCATTTCTTGGATTTGCTGGACAAAATAATGGCCTCAGTAACTCAGAAGCACAAATTTTGATAAATGTGAAGGTGTGGGATCCATCTCTAACGTCATAAAAAGTGATGTTTCCAATATCCATGTCTAGGAAAATGCCCATTCAGTGTAGCTGGGGGGTTACCCAAAGAAGAGTCCTTGGTTTAGTGCTGGCTGAGAAGTGTTTTCCTTTTCTCAAGTTCAGGGTACAGAATCCAAATTCTGTGGTCATCAAGACCTTCCATCCTCATTGAACAGATTCTCTGCAGGCACCCAGATCCCATTCATTGCTTGTTCCCACATCCACCTCCCAGTAATGGTGGCCAGAGGTGAACCAAGAGGAGCCCAGGACACAGATTCCGAAGCAGAATCTCTCAGCGCACCCTTCACAGTTCTGTCTGCTGTACACACACCCAACACTCCTCTGGTCCTCAGAAATTGGGAGGTAGTTGTGGGCTGAGTCAATGTCCAAGATCATGTCTACTTAGAATTTCAGCATCCTTGGATTCATCTTTAGTTCAACTTTCAGGTGGGGCTCCTGGTCCTTGATTTTGGAAACCACTTCCCCAGCTGACAGTTTGTCCTAACATTGTCCTTCTGAGAAACCAAAGAGCACATGGGAAGTGTGCTTCCCCATCCCCATTGGGGTCCTTCTGCAGGGAATTGGTGCAGTGGTGGCAGCAAATGTATCCACATTTTAAGTACTTGGGTTTCTCAAAATAGGCCTGATACATGGGACATCTGCTTGCTTCTTGAAAGTGTTCTGACATGTCTCCTGCTCTTCACTAGGAGATTCTCTTCTGGACACCAGCTGCTTCCCAAGGTTCTTGACTGAAGTCTTTTATATAGGGGGTCCTATATAAAACTGTCTCTTCCTATTTGCTTGAGACCACACCTCTTTAACTCGATCATATTTTGATTTAATTATGACAATAATAGGATCTTTACGGTCAGTGTCGCCTCATCCTTCCCCACCTGTACTGGACTGGTTCTCTGCAGAGAGTCCCATCGTGGGTAATTTCTCTGTGAAGGACACTACCAAGGCTCCCGTCAGCACAGTAGGGAAGTCTAGCCAGGTACCTACAAGCTACGAGGACAATGCAGAGGCAAATGGGATTTGTGCCTCAATCTACCCAATTTTTAACCTTTATCTCCCCCTATTAGTTATTCAGTTTTTATCCTTTTTTTTCTTCATTTTACCATAACCTGCATAAAAGCAGCATCAGACCCAAGGTTTTTACAGTCACACAGTCACATTGTAAAAGCTATATAGCTATATAGTCTTCTTCAAGAATCATGGCTACTGAAACACAGTTCAATAGCTTCACGTACTTCCCTCTAGCCACTACAATACAGCATAAACTAAAAAGAGATATCTACATAATGCATAAGAATAACCTCCAGGATAACCTCTCAACTCTGAAATCTCTCAGCCAAAAAGATTTTATTTTGTTTCATTTCCCCCTTTTGGTCAAGAATGCTTTCTTATTCCCATCATGCCAGGTCCCAGCTCATCCCAGGGAATTTGGTCCCACATTGGCAAGGAAATTCATACCCCTAGGAGTCATGTCCCATGTAGAGGGGAGGGCAGTGAATTCACCTGCCAAGTTGGCTTAAAGAGAGAAGCTACAACTGAGCAACAAAGGAGGTTTTCTGGGGTTGATTCTTAGGCATAATTATTGTTAGGCTTAACTCCTCCTTTGCAGGATTAAGCTTCAATAGGGACTAGTCCCAAGATTGAGGGCTCAGCCTGTTTAATTGGTTGTCCCCACTGCTTAGGAGAATATCAGGAATGTCCCAGATGGGGAAGTTCAGTATTTCCTCCTTTCTCCCCAGTCTCCCAAGGGGACTTTGCAAATACTTTTTTATTCTCTGCCCAAATTATTCTGGGATATATCTGGGCAAAAAAAGCAATAATTTTCAAAGCACTCTTCAACAAGTAGTTACAGGACAGATCCCAGAGTTTATCATGGGTTACCATACCATCAACTCAGATTTCTCCTTCTAGCTGCTCCAGAACATTTGATGCTAGCAGGAATATGTATATTTTTTATCATCACTTTTTTTCTTTTTTTTGTGAAAAATAACATATATACTAAAAAACAATAATTTCAAAGCACAACACAACAATTAGTTGTAGAACAGATTTCAGAGTTTGTTCTGAGTTACAATTCCACAAGTTTAGGTTTTTGCTCCTGCTGCTCTAAATACTGGAGACTAAATGAAATATCAGTGCAATGATTCAGCTATCATACTAATTTGTTAAACCCTACCTTCTCTGTGTAACTCCATCATCACCTTTGTTCCTTCTGTCCCACTCTTTAGGGGTATTTGGGCTATGGCCATTCTAACTTTTTCATGTTGGAAGGGACTGTCTCTATAACATGGGGTAGGGAGAAAGAACTGGCTGATGTTCTGGAAAGGCTGGGCCCTCTAGGTTTCAGGACTTATCTGGTCCACGGACCCACCTGGAGGTTGTAGGTTTCTGGAAAGTTACCCTAGTGCATGGAACCTTTGTAGAATCTTATATATTGCCCTAAATGTTCTTATGTCCTAGTCTTCTTACTTTTGTAATTTGTCTTTTCTTTTTTTTTTTGTATGCTGTATGGCAGGGTTACATATCATTATTTTCCCATGTGAGTATCCTGTTATTGCACTACCATTTGTTGAATTTTTGTTTTTTTTTTGTTTGTTTGTTTGTGTTGCTTATTTGTTTGTTTTTTGGCAAGTGCATGGACCAGGAATTGGACCCAGTCTCTCCCATGGCAGGCAAGAATCTACCACTGAACTATCCTTGTACCACCTTAATTTGCCTTTTGAAGCACAAAATTTTAAAATTTTTAATCATTTGGTTATGAGGACCAATTTGTCATTTTTTTCTTTCATGCATCGTTCTTTTGGTGTTATATCTAAGAACTCTTTGCCTAACCCAATGTCATGAAAATTTTTTCCTGTTTCTCCTATAGATTGTTTTGCCTGAGAATGGGTCACAGTTTTTTCTTTGAATGCCTCAGATTTTTTTGTTGGAAACTGGACATTTTAGATAATATATTCTAAAAATTCTGTTTTTTTTCCCCCAACCACAGGTGGCTATGGTTGTTGCTGCTGCTGTTTGTTTGTTTCTTTGTGGTTTGTCTTGTTTTGCTTTAGCAACTTGCCTGAGCTACATTGGTTAGCTCTATATCTGTTACAGTGTTGATGGGAAGCACATTAAACCTTTAGGCCATTTACAAGTTGGCCCCAGCCTTTACTTTCCACTGAATTCTTTTCAGTCTTCTCTGTGCATGAACACAGAGTCTGAGGACTGGCCAAAAGTGGCTATCTTGGGCCCTATCTGGTCTCTGCTGCTTATGCATACAGGCTCAGCTAGAATTATATTTGCCCCATCCACAGCTGACATAGGGCCATTGGCCCTGTGCAAATTGCCTACCATTGAGATCATCACTTCTAATAACAAGGATGCTGGTTGAGGGGGTCTTCCACATTTCCAATCTGTTGGATCTTTGGCCATGCTAGCACAGATGCTGACCCTCACAGCCTACCCCACTCTGGCAAAACTTTCCTATCAAATAAGCTATGGGTGGGGTATAGGAGCACCTGTAGGCAAAACATAAGGACTCCCACTGTTCTTACCAGAAGCTCAGCAGTTTTTCTAAGGAAAAACCCTTTAAGATTGTTCCATGACTTTAGTTGATTACCAGCACTGTAAAAATTGTCAATTTTGTTTAACTTTCTGTAGCTGCTTTTTGTGGAGAGGACTTCATGACCCTCACTCACTCAGCCTTAGTCAAAATGGCTGTGATTTTTATGCCTATCCTATGATTTTCTTTTTTATTTTTACTTTTAAAAAATTTTTTATGGATAAAACAATGTACACACACATACATTCTTTTTTCACTTAGATTCAGTTTCTTTATTGCCATATTTATTTATTTTAATTTTTAATTTTAATTTTTGAATTAAATTTTGAAATTTAATTTGTTTTGTAGTATCAAACCAAAACAACATACAAACATGAACATTCTCAACATACAGACATTCTGTGGTGTACAATCAGTGGCTCACAATATCATCATGTAGTAGTATATCCATCACCATGATCATCTTTTAGAACATTTGCATCACTCCAGAAAAAGAAATAAAAAGAAAAAACCACACATACCATGCCCCTTAACCTTTTTAAGACAGAGGGACTCTCATTGACTACTAGTATTTCTGTCTACTCAATAGACTTTAACCTTTGTTCCCCTTACATTTTTTCTCTTCCCTTACCACTCCCTTTCATTGTTCACTAGTATTTCAGTCTTCTCAATTTATTTTAGCATTTGTTCCCACTATTATTTATCTTTAATCCATATTTTTTACCTGTCAATATCATACATAAAAGGAGAATCAGACTCAAGTTTTCACAAAGACACAGTCACATTGCAAAAGCTTTATCATTATATATTCATCTTCAAGAAACATGGCTACTGGTACAGTTTCAGGCACTTCCCTTTAACCTCTCTAATACACCTTAAACTAAAAAGGGGTATCTATAAAATGTGTAAGAATAACCTGCAGGATAACCTCTCGACTCTGTTTGAAATCTCTCAGCCACTGACACTTTGTTTTGTCTCATTTCTCTCTTCCCCCTTTCAGTTGAGAAGGTTTTCCCAATCCCTTGATGCTGAGTCCCAGCTCATTCTAGGATTTCTGTCCCAAGTTGCCAGGGAGGTTCACACCCCTGGGACTCATGTCCCAGGTAGAGAGGGGGAGAGCGGTGAGTTTGCATGCTGTGTTAGCTGAGAGAGAGAGATAGGCCACATCTGAGCAACAAAAGAGCTTCTCTGGGGTGACTCTTAGGCCTAATTTTAAGTAGGCTTAGCCTATCCTTTTTGGGGATAAGTTTCATGTGGACAAACCCCAAGATTGAGGGCTCGGCCTATTGATTTGGTTGTCCCCTCTGCTTGAGAGATATCAGGGATTCTCCAAATGGGGAAGTTGAATTTTCCCCTTTGTTGCCATTCCCCAAGGGGACTTTGCAAATACTTTTTTATTCACTATTCAAATCACTCTGGGATTTATTGGGGCATCAATTCTGAACAAACCTACAAAATCACATGCCCTTTCAAGGTTCCTTGTACTTATGATGTTCACTTAAACTGTTGATATAAGTTATATTAGGAAATGCACTAGTCAAAATATAAATTTTGTGCCAAATAAACATATTTTAGCTTTAGTCTCACACATAGGTTGAAGTTTTAAAATATGAATTACCATCTATTTTCAACACCCTGCAATATTGACATTCCTTTGTTCTTCCTCATGCAAAACATTTTTAAATTTGTACATTTAGTCACTATCATTGTACACTCTAGGCATTCCTAGATTATACCATCTCAGTCTTTATTGTCTGTCTTCCTTCTGGTTTCATTTGTGCCCCCAGCCCTCCTCCCTCTGTCATTCTCACATTCAGGTTCATTCATTGTACTAACATTATTCTGCTACAATTAAGTAGCATTGTGCTATCCATTTCTGAATTTTTACAGTCAGTCCAGTTGTATAATCTGTATCCCTTCAGCTCCAATTACCCAAAATCTACCCTATTTCTAACACTTGATGGCCTCTGTTCTTAACTGAAATCCTCCAAGTTCATTCATTAATGTTTGTTTTTATCAGTGAGACCATACAGTATTTGTCCTTTTGTTTCTGGCGAATCTCACTCAGCGTAATGTCCTCAGGGTCCATCCATGTTGTTACAGGCTTCATGACTTTATTCTGCCTTATAGCACATATATTCCACTGTAAGTATATACCACAGCTTGTTTAGCCGCTCATCTGTCAGTGGACATTTGGGCTGTTTTCATCTCTTGGTAATTGTAAATAATGCTACTATAAACGTTGGTGTGCAAATGTCTGTTGGTTTTCTTGCACTCATGTCCTCTGAATAGATACCTAGCAATGGTATTGCTGGATCATATGGCAATTCTATACTTAGCTTCCTGAGGAACCACCAAACTGCCTTCCAGTGTGGTTGTACCATTTTACATTCCCATCAGCAGTGGATAAGTGTGCCTCTTTCTCATCCTCTCCAGCACCTGTTGTTTTCTGTTTTATTGATAATGGCCATTCTGGTGGGTGTGAGATGATATCTCATTGTGGTTTTGATCTGCATTTCCCTAATCCCCAGGGAAGTTGAGCATCTTTTCATGTGCCTTTTACCCATTTGTATTTCCTCTTCTGAGAAGTGTCTATTCGTGTCTTTTGTCCATTTTTGTGCTTGTGTTGTTTGTCTTTTTGTTGTTGCATTGAACAATCTCTTTATATATTCTGTATACTAGACCCTTATCTGATATACCATTTCCAAATATTGTCTCCTATTGTGTAGGCTGTCTTTTTACTCTTTTTAATATCTGATCCATTACAGAAAGAGTTTGCTGACCTCTGTACCATATCAGTAGCTGGTCATTTATTTTATATATTTGTGCCATCTTCCCTTTTTTTCCCTTGATTAAATTAGCTGATAATTGATCTGTTGTACTGATTTTTTTACCCTTAGAATGACATTCTAATTTATTTTGATTGCTGTTTTTCTGTTTTCTACTGCAATAATTTTCCCTTTTAATTTTATCTTATTCCTTATACTTTTACAGCTTTATTGAGGTATATGTACATATCATAAAACCCAAGCATTGTAAACTTACAATACATGATTTTAATAAATTCACAGGGTTGTGCAACTATCACTATGATCCAGTTTTAGAACATTTCCAACATTCTCCACCCCCAATACCCTTGAGTCTATTTGCTGTCAATCCTGTGCTAAGTTTATTTTTGGTACTTTCTCTGGATTTTTTTTGTCATTTTGTTGTTTTTTTAACATTTATTTGGTAATGTATATACAGCATAACATTTTCTGTTTTAACCACTTTACATGATACAGTTCTCTGGCTTTTTGAATTGGGGTTTTATTTATTTTTGTTTTGTTTTCTGTTATTTTAAACAGTTTTATTGAGATATAATGAAGATATCATAAAATTCACCCACTTAAAGAGTACAGTTCAGTGTTGTTGTTGTTTTAGTATATTCACAGATATGTGCAACCATTGTCACAGCCTATTTTATAATATTTTCATCTAAAAAAAAAACCCTGAACCCTTTAACTACCGCCTTCTTATAAACTACCTTCACCCCCACCCCCAGACCTATGCAACCACTAATCCACCTTCTGTCTCTTTAGATTTGCCTATTCCAGACCTTCCATATGAATGGAATCATATAATATGTAGTCTTTTGTGACTGGACTCTCAAAACTTGTATTCTGTTTTGTCTGGACACTTTTGCTCAACGTAATGTTTTTGAGATTCATCCATGTGGTTGTGGGTATCCAGTTATGGGTTCCTTTTTATTAATAAGTAATAATATTCTATGAATGTACTGCAGTTTGTCCAGAACTTAGCCTCAGCAACTGGTAGCTGAGGGCAAGATAAAAAATGCTGACATCCTGGTCCTCCTAGGTAGATGGCCTTCCTATTGGAAGCTAGGGGAAGAGGGTTCCCAGTGTTCTTGGCTGCACCAGTCTATGGTAGAGTTTTGTCCAGCTAAATTGGGAGGGGAAGGGGTGTAGTGGGTCTCATTACAAATACCACAGATTTCACTGCCTGCACTGAATTTTAGTAGATTTTCTTGAGTAAATATTTCATTTGCTCTATAGCCTTATAACCATTTCTAAAAACCCTAAATGGTTGCTTTTTAATAATTTTTATGAGTTTCACTGGCATGTAGGTTCACAGACCTCTTTACAGTGTCATCTGAGAAGTCTTCTTTAATTTTTCTTGATAAGGGTGTTGGACTATCATTTCTCCTCTGTCATTGCTATTTAAGTATCCCGTGGATTTATCTTTATTTTTCAGAAATTTTATTCCCTTTTTACTTGAGGTGTTCAATAGAAGGTTTCAGAATTTCCAGGTGGAAGAGCCTTTTTAATGTCACTTTTATATATATTACAGTTTTATTATATTGTAATCAGAGAATATTGTTTTTAATGTTTCTGCATTAGGAAACCCTGATTTTTTGTGTCTTGGTATAATCCATTTTTGTGAATTTTCAATGTGTGCTTGGGAAGAAGGTATATTTTCTATTATGGTTTGCTATTCAGAATAACTTTACTTATTTTTTGTCCTCTTGACATGTTTTTTCTGAATGATGTATTAGTCTCTTTTTATTAGTTTTTCCTATCTATTTCTCTTTGCATCTCCTTTAGTTTTTGCTTTATATGGGTGGTTGCTTGGTTATTTCACATTTAGATATTCATAACTTGATCTTCATTGTGAAATGTGGCCATTTAAATACTTATCCTACCTAATTAGAAATAATTTTCACATAAAATCCCAGTCAGTTTAGCTCATTAAAAATTATGTTAATAGGGGCGGGCCGCGGTGGCTCAGCGGGCAAAGTGCTTGCCTGCTATGCCGGAGGACCTCGGTTCGATTCCCGGCCCCAGCCCATGTAACAAAAACGGAGAAACAGAATACAATAAAACAAGAAAATGTTTAAAAGATGTTTCCCTTTCTTCCTTCCTTCCTTCCTTCTCTCTGTCTTTCCTTTAAAAAAAAAAAAAAATTATGTTAATAAAGTATGAGAACAATGAAACACAGTTGCTTTGTCCTACATGCATTTCCTGCTAAAAGGAAACTTTTTGGTTTTGTTTTCACTCAACAGTTGCAAAAGATCTACTTGTAGATTCATTGGAAGGAGAGGACTTTGAGAAGGAATTCTCATTTCTCAACAACCTCTTAAGTCCTGGTTCTTCAAGTACTAGTGAATTTACTCAAGAATGCCAGACTGCATTTGGGAGCCCCAGTGCCAGTCTCATGTCCCAGGAGCCCTTTGTGGGGTCCAAGCCTCTTGGTCATTCCTGTGGATTCCTTCCTTCACAACTCTTTGACCTTGGCTTTCATGCTGCTGGGGCTTTGAACAGTAAGTGTTTACTAAACATTTGTACCTGTGTGTCTTATTTTATCTCTGTGAAGCAAAAGTATTTGCTGACTGATGCTACAATCCATGAGAATATCAGTTTTAACTTCAGTACAGCTAGATGAAATCTGTAGCACACCAACCAACTAGAAAGCTAATAAATATGATTTATTATATTATAATATATATTATATTATATACATGTAATATATATTGTACTGGAATCTAAACAGGAGTGAAAGAAGGGCTGCTTTCCTGCCACTGCCACCAAACCCCACGTTCTCTTCATTGACTTTTGCTGTTATCTTCCCTGTATGGAAAATTAGCTCCTTGTTTAAGACATCTGACCTGCTAAGTTACCCCTGCCTACATGAGGTGATACTGTCTGTCCACTTATGGGAGCCATTATGATAAACAAACAAAGGAAAAGCAAAACTTGTGTTCTGGTTCCTGTGGGTTTAGAGATGACAAGAGAAAAGGAACAGCTCTGAAGGCTGCTCCCACTGCAGCCTTCTGGGCAAAACCTAGGAGTCGAAGACTATGGTAGAAAGCTTGGGGCAGGGCACTTTCCTGAGGAAAGGGTCTCCTGGTTTGTTTATATGGTAAGAGCTCCCTCTACTTACCTTTGGGTCCACCATTATGTGTCCAATCCTGCACGTTGAGTGTCATTTAGTACTGCTTGTACCCCATATCCATATTGGTTACCAAGTCCTGTTGATTCTATTTCTAAAACATGTCTCAAATTTCCCACTCCTCCCTCCCTCCACTATCAGAGCCAGGTAGATCCTCATTTGGTTTCCTCAATTTCTATAAGAGACCTCCAAATCATTCATCATCCACACTGCCTCCAGAGTTCCCTCCAAGAAACAAATTCTCATGTCAGAACCCTCTTACATTTCATTAAAATGAAGCACCACAGGCTCCAGAATAAAACCTGCCTGGGCCTGCATTTCCACCTTTATTTCCTAACTTACTTCATATTACTTACCACTTACATAAGCAAACTGAGTAATTCCACATTCCTCCAAGGCATCTTTGTGTTGCTCCTTTGACCTATGATGGTTAATGATGCACTTGGATTTGAGAATGCATATTTGATTCCCAGTCATCAGTACTGCCAGATGGAAGTAACTTCTCCTTCCTCTGGCCTCCCGTAGCTCTTTCATCTATTTTTATGGCTGTGATTATAGTTTATCTAATTGACTTGCCTTATATCCCTGTCTTTATTCCTCTAGTACATATTAATCCGTGAGAAAAACTTAAGGGCACCTAACGTGTCTTTTTCAAAATATTTTTATTGATAAATCTTCACACACATACATTCCATGCATGGTGTACAATCAGTGGCTCACATATCATCACATAGTTATGTATTCATCACCATTTTTTAAAACATTTGCATCACTCCAGGAAAAGAAATAAAAAGAAAAAAACTCATACATACCATACCCCTTACCCCTTCCTCTCATTGACCCCTAGGTATTTCCATTTACCCAATTTATTTTACCCTTTGTCCTCCTTATTATTTATTTTTTATTCATATTTTTTTACTCATCTATCCATACCATGGATAAAAGGACCAACAAACACAAGGTTTTCACAATCCCACAGTCACATTGTAAAAGTTATATCATTATACAGTTGTCTTCAAGAATCAAGACTACTGGAACATACCTCAACAGTTTCAGGTACTTCCCTCCTACCACTCCAATACACCATAAACTGAAAAGGGATATCTATATAATGCATAAGAATAACCTCCAGGATAACCTCTCGATTCTGTTTGAAACCTCTCAGCCACTGAAATTTTATTTTGTCTCATTTCTCTCTTCCCCCTTTTGGTCAAGAAGGCTTTCTTGACCCTGCTGCCAGGTCCTGGCTCATCCTGGGATTTTTGTCCTATGTTGCCAGGGAGATTTACCCCCCTGGGAGTTATGTCCAGCTAGTGGGGATGGCAGTGAGTTTACCTGCTGAGTTGGCTTAGAGAGAGAGGCTACATCTGCACAACAAAAGAAGTTCTTGGGGGGTGTCTCTTAGGCCTATTTTCGAGGCTTATCCTATCCTTTGTAGGAATGAGTTTCATAGGGGCAAACCCCAAGATCAAGGGCTGAGCCTATTGATTTGGTTGTCCCCACTGCTTGTGAGAATATCAGAAATTCTCCAGATGGGAAAGTTGAATATTTCCTCCTTTCTCCCCTGTCTCCCAAGGGTACCTTGCAAATACTTCATTATTCACTGCCCAAATTACTCTACGATATATCGGCGCATCACACTAACCTGAACAAACCAACAAAATCTCACACCCTAGTCAAGATTCCATGAACTCATGGTATTCAACTAAAATAACCATAAAATTTAAATTAGGAAATTCACTACCCAAAATATAAATTTTGTACCAAATAAACATCTCTCGGTTTGGTCTTACATAGAAGTTAAAGTTTTAAAATATGAATGAAATTATCCTTTACCCTGTATTCTGATTTACCTTAGTCTAACAGTGTCTTAATGCATTGTATTTTCATTTAAAATACTGTTTCTGAAAGATCATCATACATTTTATCCATTCTGAAAATACTTCAAAAGCATGATCTATGGAGTGATTTTTGTCTTTGTGCTTTCTATGACAGCAGCATAAAGTTGGCTCAATAAATAAAATACATTAGTTAAATAGTAACTAAGAATTTGCTAAATTAATAGCCTAAAAGAAAGAATGGGCATTATTATTTGATAAAGAAGCACTCTATCTAGGATAATTCAAGTGTTTTTGCTATAGCAAAATTTTGGAAACACTTGGTTTTGCGTGGCATATCAATGGCCTAGTAGTTATAAAGATTTATGAACTGATTCATTCTCTACTGTGAACTCTTCCTGCTCTTTCCTCTTACCATACCACGTCTTGAGCAGCACTGGATTTTTGTCTTATTTCTAGGCAGTACAAATAATATCGAAAATGGTTCTTGCCTGCAGGCTAACAGACATTCCATTTCATTGCTGAGGCAGTTAAAATCCAGTGTGCCGTGACTTGCTGAAAACCTTCAGGCAGTTTAAAACATTTTAAGTGGGATCCACAATCTGGTTCCTGCCTCCTAGTTTAGGACTCTTCTTGCTTCATCAGTTTTTCCTTTATTTCCACTTATTTTTCTCCTTTGATATAGATCAAGAACGTGAGCTGCCCTGAAAATTTAAAACATCTATGTTCTAGAAACTCCATTTTACTTGGGTCTCAAAAGTGTCTTCTTTACATAGAAAGGATTAGGCTGGATAATCTAAATTCCTTTCTAGTATTATGTTTGAATTATAGCATAAATGGTTTTACATGTTGTAGTAAACATTTCCTTTTGTTCCCATAGAACATTCATAATAACACTTTTAAAAGGCTACATAATATTTTGTCACTTTTATATTCCATAATCTTAATTCCTTCTTTACTATTAATACTTTTTCATCATTACAGATAATGCTGCAATAAATATAATTATGCATGCCCTTTTTTCTTTGGTTGAAATATTTCCTTAAGGTAAATTTCTAGGAGTGTTATTGAGTCTAAGGATATAAACATATTTGTAGGTTTCAAGATTCTACTCAGGCTATTTCTTCTATTTCTGACACCCTAGAACTTCTCTTTCTATACCTTCTCCATTTTCAGTTGTTAAAAAAAACAATAATAAAACCTATATACTTATTTCAAACTGACGTTGAAAAATATGAGGAAGTCTAATCCCAGCTAGGATGAAAGTTAGATTTGTTTGAATAAAATACATTTTATGTAGATGAATTTTAAGTATTTTATACTTTTTGTATTATAGACCTTTACCCTGGTACCCAAGACTGGAGGACCTATTAGATATTTTTACTTTTTGTCCTTCCATTACTACTACCTACTTCCTAAACAGTAGATAATTCATTACTTTCCTCCCTCTAGGCTGGGCCTCCCACAAAGGAGCTGAACTTCCTCCTTCACACATTGATAACCAACCAGTGCCTTCACCAAGTCGAAAGAAATTAACAAGATGTAAGTTATTTTAAAAATATTTTTTGCCACCACATTAGGAATTAGTTGAATTCAGATAAAGTTTGAAAAGAATCAACTGAAAGTCTTTGCTTCACATTGCCCAGAAAAATATTTTATTAGTAATGAGCTATTATTAAAACGAAACCTATTCCTGGCTACACCTCACTGCAGAAAGCACTGAATAAAAATTATGAACTTGTCATAATATCCTAAATTCTGTACTGTAATCTTTTATATTTTGTGTTAAGGTTCATTGATAAGGGATACCATTACAGAAAGAAGATGCTTTTTGATTACAGGATCCTACTGATGATTAATTCAATTCAGGCACTTAGCACAGAGCCTGGTATATAGTAACTGTGATCATATGTTGAATACTTTTCATTATTGTTGTCTGCAGAGCTCTGATCCATGTAGTAAAGGATAAACATAAAAAAACAAACTTGCTCTCTGGCTTGCAAGATTTTAGATAGATATTAATCTTATGTACTGATGTCAATTTTAAAACTTTTTATTCAGAAAATTTCAAATGTGCAGAAGTGTTGCACAAAATGGTTTCACAAAGAATACTTGTATACCCTTTACCCAGATTCACCTATTGTTAGTATTTTACCCTATTTACTTTAAGCAGGTTTCTCTCTTTCTTTCTTATCACACATAATATACCTTGCAAAATATCTCTGGAAGAAAACATTTTTTTCAATGGTTTATAATCATAACTCTGTTTAATCATTTTGGTTCTCAAATTGCCTCCGTGTTGGCCACTGAGAGCCCTTTCAGGGCCTCTCCTTGTGATATCAGTATTTTTTTTAATTTTAATTTTGAATAATTTCATACTTTAGAGAAAAGTTGAAAACGTATTTCCATATATTCTTCACCCAGATTCTCTGAAATGTTAACATTTTACTGTTTGCCTTATTCTCTTTCTCTCTCTTCATATATATATATTCTGAACCTCTTGAGACTAAGTAGCAAGCATAATGCCCGTTTACCCCTAAATACTTAATGTCTGTTTCCTAAAAACAAGGATATCCTTTTACATAAGCACAGTATAATGATCAAAAATCAAGGAATATTGATACAGACCATATTCAAATTTTGCCAACTGGCCCTCTAATGTTTTTTTTTTTGTATGGGCAGGCACCGGGAATCAAACCCGGGTCTCTGGCATTGCAGGCCAGAATTCTGCCACTGAGCCACCATCGCACCACCCCACTAATGTCTTTTATAACCAAAAAAAAGTGTGGGTTTTGTTTTTGGTTCAGGATCCAGTCCAGGGTCACACATTATAATTAGTTGTCAAATCTCTTTAGTTTTTAATCTGGAACAGTTCCTTAGTCTTTGTCTTTCATGATCTTGATATTTTGGAAATGTACAGGTACTTTATCTTGTAGAGATCTTTGAGTTGGGTTTGTCTGATATTTCCTGATAATCAGATTCAGGTTATGCATTGTGGTAGGACAAGCAGCACAGGAGTGATGTTGTGCCTTATGCGTGAATCACATCAGAGGGTATGTAATATCTATTTTGTCTTGTTGGTGAGATGATACATTGTTGGTAACTTTGATCACTTGGTTAAAGTGGTATCAGCCAAGTTTCTCCACTATAAAATTATGTACTATTGTATTTAATACTACTGTATTTTTCCTTTTGTAATTAATAGACATCTTATTGGAAAATATTTTGAGACTGTGTTTCTCAGCATATTTCTATCAAATTTTTACCTGCTGATTTGGCATTCATTGGTAATTCTTGCCTGAAACATTTAATATTATGAATATTGCCAAGTGGTGATTTTTTTATTTCTTTTTTCCCTCATTTACTAATTGGCATGCTTTTTTATGGAAAAGCTTTTCTCTTGTCCCCCCTATTTACTTAGTTACTTAAATATATCAGTGTGAATTCTTGGAGTCCTATTTTATACTTCCCAACATTTCTTGGAGAAAAAAATAAGGAAGAAAAGAAAGGTGCAATAAAACTAAGCTGGAAAATTTTAATAAAAATTGAAATTCTTAACATCTTTAAATTTATTCATAACTGTCCCACTCCATTAATCATTAAGGAAATGCAAACTAAAGCCAAAATATAATAATATCCACCTGCCAGAATAGCTGAATGAAAAAGAAGATAGCAAATTCCATATATTGTCAAGGAAAGTAGAGAAAGTGAAATTTTTCATACACTGCTTGTGGAGTATAAATTAGTATTACTATTTGTAAACAGTTTGGCACTTTACCCCGATCAAGCACTTCTGCTACTGAGTACCTTCCAAACAGAAATGTATCCATATTTTGACCCAAGTATATGCACAAGAATGTTTATCACAGCACTGTTGCTAATGCCCAAAAAGGGATTTATTTACCCCACTTGTTCCCTCAGTGGGGGGCATGTGAATAATGACTGGAAGGGTGTCACAAGGGGAAGTTCTAGGGAGTTGTCAGGCTCTGTTTCTTTGCATTTACTTTATGAAAATTAAAGTTACTTGAGTTCTTATATCTATATGTATATTAGTACTCAGTACAATTAATTCCTTTTCTATTTGCCATCCTCTAAGAATCTCTGGAGGCAAGAATTGTGTACTCAAAGATAGCCTCCATAAAAAAAGGAAAAAAATGTTTTCCATTGTTACTAATGAATATAAAAGCATTTTGTATTGTGTAAAACTGTACAGTTTTCTTGTACTCATCAGAATCCCTCCATAACTGCATAAAGGAGGTCAGGTATTACTGGCAGTGACCACATGTACAGATTGACATCTTTCCTTCCAGCATAATTGTTAATAGTCCCCCTGATGACTCTCAACTGTCCTGGTCTAAGGATAAATTATATGTTTATTACTTTATAGATGAGTAAACAAGAGCCCTTCCTCCCTCCACATTAAATAACTTGCCCAGTATTACTCATTAGTAGGTAGTATTCCCAGTACTCAAAGCTAGAACTTGTTTGGGTATCACTGCGCAACTCTGGGGTACCTAAAAACAGAACTGGACACACACTGCAGTCTTACTCTGTTCTGATCCTTGAGGCTTAGGCAGCCCACAAGCCAGCCTCTTTTTGTGGAAAGTAATAACCGTGATTGTAAATTGGGCTGCATTAGAGTCTTCAAAGTAGAACTGCCTTCTGCTCTTTGTCCACTATTTTGACTTCATAATCTAGTACTTTAGGTGGTCTTCTGGGTCTGACTCCTGGGCTTTCATGAGACTTGCCTTCTAAGGAAGGTGATCTGACCCATTCTCTGCATTTTTTAAAAAACTGTTTTTTATTGTGAAATATAACATATATACAAATAAAAAGCATGATTTTCAAAGTACACTTCAACAAGTAGTTACAGAACAGATTTCAGAGTTTGTTAAGGGTTACCATTCCACTATCTCAGATTTTTCCTTCTAGCTGCTTGAAAATGCTGGAGGCTAGAAGAAATATTGATATAGTGATTGTGTGTTACAGAAAAGTTAGCTTCTAGATATAATAAACCTCTCTGTCTTAGGTCTGATATAGTAGGTGAAGCTTTAGAGTATATATACTATCATCTTTTACCCTGTATTCCATTTTACCTTAGTCCCAGCGAGATTGGCTTCATTTTTTTTTCTAGTATATTGACTGTTATATAACCATGACCATAACTAACTTTAGAACAATTTCATCACATCAAAAAGAAACCTGAAGGGTGCATAGTTGGTTCAGTGGCAGAACACTCACCCTCCGTGTAGGAGACCTGGGTTTGATTACTGGACCACGCCCAAAAAGAAAAAAGCAAACCTGTAACTTTTAGTAATAGCCTCCACTCCTGCTCCCTAAACTCCCCAAACCCTGGGTGATCATTAATCTACTTTTTATCTCTGTGGATTTGAAGGAGGTTTTTTTGGAGAGATAGGGGTGGGGGGAGTGCCGGGTCCAGGAATTGAACCTGGGTATCCCACGTGGCAGGTGAGAATTCTACTGCTGAGTTAACCATGCAACACCCTCAAATTGACTTCATTTTTATCTCTAATGGAGACCTGATCTCTTTTTCATTTACTTTTACTGTTATTATATACAGTTGTGCTAACTTTCAAGGCTGCAGCACTCCATTTCTGTGTCTTAAATGTCACAGTTACTCAGTAGGGTGCTCAGGGAAATACGAGCTGATACACATATAGCCCAGTGTCTCAGAATCTAGAAATAAACTTAAAACTTCAGACTAAGTGTGGCTCCTATAAGGGCTTATGATCTAGGCTCCAATTTTCTTCTAAGTATTTTCTGAAAGAGGCTGTAGCATATTTGTTTCTAGCTTATTTAGCACAACACATTGTCCCCAAGGTTTACTCTGTTCATTGCATGCCTCCTGGCATCATTCCTTTTTGTAGCGGCACTGTGTTCCATCATATAAATGCACCAAAGTTCACCATTCTGCTTCTCAGTCTTTGTACCCTTCAGCCCCCTCTATCTATTGGGCATCTTTGATAAGGTCCAGAATAAACCATGTCTTACAGTATCCTCACTTGGTCGTACAGTCTGTAGCATACTCAACTTCAGACAGTTTTCATTGGTCCATAGAGACAAAGAACCAACAAAAACAGCCTTACCAAATATCAAATCAAAATTACCCCTTATCACTGGTCCCTCCCCTCCAATTAGTTGCCGCTGGTTGTGCTGTAGTACTGTTGATGTCCTCCTGTTAACTGTGGGTTATAGTATGCATTTAGTTTTCGCCCTGTACCCCTCTAATATTGACTCTTTGATATCAAACCTTTGAAACAGTTCATGTGAGAACTTATTTATAATTGTAGATTTAACCAGTGGGACACATGGCACTATATATCCCCTTTAAATCACTTTCACCTTCAATAT
Source organism: Tamandua tetradactyla (assembly GCF_023851605.1). Classification (NCBI taxonomy): domain Eukaryota; kingdom Metazoa; phylum Chordata; class Mammalia; order Pilosa; family Myrmecophagidae; genus Tamandua; species Tamandua tetradactyla. The sequence continues at coordinate 177,598,220 of NC_135329.1, read as the reverse complement.
GGCAATGTTACTCATAAGCCCCTAATTGGTTACCATCACTTCTATCCATTCCCTCAACATTTAAATTCAACTTAATTGGGTAGCTTTTCCCCCATCTCTAGCTTGTATGTACCTCTAAGTTTGCTATATTCTATAGTGTAACCTCTGAGATTACCTTTACCAGAGTCATAATGGCAAAATCATACAGTATTTGTCCTTTTGTGTCTGCTTTATTTCACTCAGCGTTATGTTCTCAAGGTTCATCCAGGTTGTCATATGCTTTGGGACCTTATTTCATCTTACTGCTGCATAATACTCCGTTGTATGTACACACTACATTTTGTTTATCCACTTATCTGTTGATGGGCACTTGGATTGTTTCCATCATTTGACAGCTGTGAATAGTACTACTGTGAACATTGGTGTGCAAATATCTGTTCGTGTCACTGCTTTCAGCTCTTCTAGGTATATACTGAGTATTGGTATTGCCAGGTCATAGGACAACACAATATTTAGTTTTCTGAGAAATCACCAAACAGTTTTCCACAATGGCTGCACCATTAGATTCCCACCAACAGTGATTGAATGTTCCAATCTCTCCACATCCTCTTCAATATTTGTAATTTCCTATTTGTTTAATAGCAATCATAAACATTCTTGACATACAAACACTCTTGACATGGTTACAGTTAATGGCTCACAATATCATAAGATAGTTGTGTATTTATCACCATAATTTTTTTGAATGTTTGCATCTGTCCAGCAAAAGAAAGAAAGAAAAAACTCATACATGCCATACCCCTTACTCCTCCCTCTCATTGATCAACTAGTATTTCAATCTACTCAAATTATTTTAACCTTTGCTCCCCCTATTATTTGTTTATTTCTTATGCGTATTTTTTACTCATCTGTCCATACCATAGATAAAAGCATCAGACACAAGGTTTTCACAATCACACAGTCACGTTGCAAAAGCTATATCATTATACAGTCATCTTCAAGAAACATGGCTCCTGGAACACAGCTCTAGAGTTTCAGGTACTTCCACTCTAATACACCATAAACTAAAAAGAGGGTATCTATATTATGCATAAGAATAACCTCCAGGATAACCTCTCGACTCTTTGAAATTTCTCAGCCATTGATATTTTATTTTGTCTCATTTCTCTTTTCTCCTTTTGGTTAAGAAGGTTTTCTGAATCCCTTCATGCTGAGTCCCAGCTCATCCCAGGATTTCTGTCCCATGTTGCCAGGGAGATTTATACCCCTGGGAGTCATGTCCCACGAGAGTGGTGGTGGGAGGGCAGTGAGTTCATTTGCTGTGTCAGCTTAGAGAAATGGAGAGGCCACATCTGAGCAACAAAAGAGGTTCTCTCTGGGGTGACTCTTAGGCATAATTTTAAGTAGGATTAGCCTGTCCTTTGCAGGGATAAGTTTCATGGGACAAACTCCAAGATTGAGGGTTCTATTGATTTGGTTGTCCCCACTGTAATAGCAGTCATTCTTATCGATGTGAGGTGATATCTCATTGTTGTCTTGATTTGCATTTCCCTTATAGCTAATAAAAAATAAGTATCTCTTCATGTGCTTTTAGCCATTTGTCTTTGCTCTTTATAAAAGTGGCTGTTTATATCTTTTGCCCATTTTATAATTGGGTTGTTTGTTCTTTTGCTGTTATGCCATAGAATTATGCACACATGATATCAAGCATTTATCTGATGTGTGGTTTCAAAATATTTTCTCCCTTTGAGTTGGCCGCCTCTTCACTTTTTTGACAAACTCCTTTGAAGCAAAGAAGTTCTTGATCTTAAGGAGTTCCCATTAATCTGTTTTTACTTTTGCTGCTTGTGCTTTAGGTATAACGTTTTGAGTAGTATGTCCTGTTACTAGATCTTGAAGATGTTTCCCTACATTTTCTTCAAGAACTTTTATGGTACTGGCTCTTACATTAGGTCTTTAATCCATTTTTAATTAATTTTTGTATAGGGTATAAGGTAGGGGTCCTCTTTCATTCTTTTGGCTATTGATATCCCATTCTCCCATGCCCATTTATTAAAAAGACTATTCTGTCCCAGTTTAGTGGATTTGGGGGCCTTGTTGAAGATCAGCTGGCCATATATTTGTTGGCCTATTTCTGCACTCTTGATTTTATTCCACTGTTGGATACTGCTGTTTTTGTGCCAGTACCATGCTATTTTGATCACTCTGGTTTTATAGTAAGCATTAAAGTCAGGAAGTGTTAGTCCTCTCACTTCACTCTTCTTTTTAAGGAAATCTTTAGCTGTTCAGGGTGTCTTTCCATTCCAAATAAATTTGATAACTAGCTTTTCCAAGTCTTCAAAGTAGGTTGTTGGAATTTTGATTGGTATTTCATTGAATCTGTAGATCAATTTGGGTAGAAGTGACATCTTATGACATTCAACATTCCTAACCAGGAACATGAAATGTCTTTCCAATTATTTAGGTTATTTTAAATTTCTTTTACCAGTGTTTGTAGTTTTCTGTGTACAAGACCTTGACATTCCTAGTTACGCTTATTCCTAGATACCTGATTCTTTTGGTTGCTATTTTGAATGGAATTTTTTCTTTAGTTATCTCCTCAGATAGGTCATTACTTGTGTATAGAAACGTTACTGATTTTTGTACATTAATCTTGTATCCTGCCACTTTGCTTATTTGTTTATTAGCTCTGGTAGATTTGTCATTGATTTCTCAAGGTTTTCCAAGTATTAGGATCATGTTATCTGCAAATAATGAAGGTTTTACATCTTCCTTTCTGATCTGAATGCCTTTTATTTTTTTCTCCTGTCTAATCTAATCACTCCAGCTAGGAAATCTAGTACAGTGTTGAATAACAGTAATGACAAATGGGCATCCTTGTTTCCTTCTCAATCTTAGGAGGATTGCTTTCAGTTTCTCACCATTAAGTATGATGTTGGCTATGGGTTTTTCATATACGCCTTTAATGATATTGAGGAAGTTTCCTTTGATTCCTACCTTTTGAAGTGTTTTTATCAGGAAAGGATGCTGAATTTTGTTAAATGCTTTTTCAGCATCAATCCATATGATCATGTGATTTTTCCCTTTCCATTTGTTAATGTGCTGTATTATGTTGATTGATATTCTTGTTTTGAACCATTTTTGCATGTCTGGTATAAACCCCACTTGGTCATGATATATAATTCTTTTAATATGTCATTGGACTCAATTTGCCAGTATTTTGTTGAGAATTTTTGCATCTATATTCATTAGGGAGATTGGTCTGTAGTTTTCGTTTCTTATATCTTTATCCAGTTTGGGTATTAGAGTAATGTTAACTTCATAAAATGAGGTAGCATTCTTTTTTCCTCAAATTTTTGGATGAGTTTGAACAGGATTGGTGTCACTTCTTTTTGTAATTCTTGATAGAATTCCTCCGTTATGCCATTTGGTGCTGGGCTTTTCTTAGAAGGAAGATTTTTGATGACTGATTGAATCTCTTTACTTGTGATTGGTTTGCTGAGCTTTTCTATTTCTTCTCAAGTTAAAATATGTAGTTCATGTGTTTCTAGGGATTTGTCCATATCATCTAAGTTGTCTAGTTTTGTTGTTCATAGTATACTATGGATTTTTTAAACTTTCAGCATCTGTTGTAATCATGCCTCTCTCATTTCTGATTTTATTTGCATCATTTCTCTTTTTTTCTTTGTCGTCTAGCTAGGGGTCCATCAATTTTTATTGATTTTCTCAAAAACTACTTTTGGTTTTGTTGATTCTTTTTTTGTTGTTATTGTTCTGTTTGTTTATTTCTGCTTTGATCTTTGTTATTTCTCTTCTTTTCTTTACTTTGTGGTTAGTTTGCTGTTCTTTCTCTAGTTCCTCCAGGTCAGCAATTAAGTCCTCGCGTTTTGTTTGTTCCTTTTTTTTTTTAATACAGGAATTCAGGGAGTAAATTTCCTTTTCAGCACTGCCTTGCTCGTCCCAAACTTCTGATATGTTGTATTCTCATTATCATTTGTCTGCAGATATTTACCGATTTCTCTAGGAATTTCTCCTTTGACCCACTGATTATTAAAGAGTGTTAAAGAGTGTGTTGTTTTATCTCCATGTTTGTGAAAGCTCTGGACCTTTGGTGATTATTAATTTCCAGCTTCATTCCTTTGTGGTCAGGGAAAGTGCTTTGGATAATTTCAATCTTATTACATTTGTAACACTTATTTTGTGTCACAGCATATGATCTATCCTTCTGAACATCCTGTGTGCACTAGAGAAGAATGTATATACTGGTATTTGGAGGTGTAACAATCTCAATGTATCTATTAGGTCTAATTCATTTATCACATTTTTAGATTCTGTTTCCTTGTTGATCCTCTGCCTGGTGGTTCTATATAAAGTGGAGAGTGGTATATTAAGGTTTCCCACTATGATTGTTGAAATATCCATAGCTCCTTTAGTTTTGCCAATGTGTGCTTCATGTACTTTGGAGCTCCTTGATTGGGAGCAAAAACATTTATGATTGTTATTTCCTCTTGTTGAATTGACCCTTTTATTAATATGTAGTGTCCTTCTTGTCTCTTACGATGTCATTACATTTAAAGTATATTTTATCTTAGTATAGCTACTGCTGCTTTTTTTGTTTTTGTCTTGTTTGTTTATAGCTTGCATGGAACATTTTTTTCCGTCCTTTCACTTTCAATCTATTTGTGTCCTTGGGTCTAAGATGTGTCTCTTGTAAACAGCATATAGATGGATCCTATTTTCAAGACCATTCTGCCAATCGGTATCTTTTAATTGGTGAGTTTAGTTAATGTTCAGTTATTACTGCAAAAGCTGTTCATTTCCTTTCTTTCTTCTGCATTTTTTAAAAAATATTTTTATTGTACTCAACAAACATACATTCTTGTTCAATCAGTGGTTCACAATATCATCACATAGTTGTGTATTCATCACCATCTTTTTTTTTTAACATTTGCATCTCTCCAGCAAAAGAAAAAATATAAAACTCATACACGCCATATCCCTTACTCCTCCCTCTCACTAGTATTTCAGTTTCTTCAATTTATTTTAACCTTTGTTCCCCCTATTATTGGTTCTTATCCTTATTCTTTACTCATCTGCCCATACTGTAGATAAAAGGAGCATCAGACACAAAGTTTTCACAGTCACATTGCAAAAGCTATATCATTATACAATCATCTTCAAGAAACATGGCTACTGGAACCAGCTCTACAGTTTCAAACACGTCCCTCTAGCCACTCTAATACACGATAAACTAAAAAGGGAATGTCTATATAATGCATAAGAATAACCTCCAGGATAACCTCTTGACCCTGCTTGAAATCTGTTAGCCACTGGCAGTTTATTTTGTCTCATTTCTTTCTTTCTCCTTTTGGCCAATAAGTTTTTCTCAATCCTTTGATGCCAAGTCCCAGTTCATCCCAGGATTTCTATCCCATGTTGCCAGGGAGGTTTACACTCCTGGGAGTCATGTACCACGAGAGGGGGAGGGCAGTGAGGTCAATTTACATGTCAGCTTTGGCATAATTTTAAATAGGTTTAGCATATCCTTTGCAGTGATAAATTTCATAGGGGCAGACTCCAAGATCAAGGGCTTGGCCTGTTGATTTGGTTGTGCCCACTGCTTGTGCAAATATCAGGAATTCTCCAAATGGGGAAGTTGAATTTTTCCCTTTCTCCCCATTTCCCCAAGGGGACTTTACAAATATTTCCTTATTCACTGTTTAAATCACTCTGATATTTATTGGGGCATCATGCTAACCTGGACAAACCAACCAAATCTCATGCCCTATTCAAGTTCCATTTGCTTAAGGTGTTGAATTAAATTGATCTCACAAGTTAAATTAGGAAGTGCACCAGTCAAAATATAAATTTTGCACCAAATAAACATTTTTCCCTTTAGTCTCATGCAGAAGTTGAAGTTCTAAAATATGAATGGCCATCTATTGTCAACATCCTGCAATACTGACATTCCTTTGTTCTTCCTTATGCAAAAACATTTTGTTCATTCAACATTTGTTTTTGTTTGAGGATTTTAATGTCTTCTCTGTTTGAAGGAGAACTTGGCTGGCACCCTTTTTATTTGGGATCTTAAAATGTATCATACCACTGCCTTCTTCCCTCCATGGTGCCTGTTGAGTAGTCTGAAGTCAGTCTTGTGTTTACCCTTCTATGTAGTAGGTCAGTTTTTTCATGCTTTCAGGACTTTCTGCTTCTCTTCAGCATTTGAGAGTCTGACCTAGTATGTGTCTTGGAGTAGGCCTATTTGGATTGATCCATTTTGGAGTTTGTTGTGCCTCTGATTTGCATATTTCTTTTATAAGGGTTGGGAAGTTTTCCCCAATTATATCTTTAACTAACCTTGCCAATCTGTTACTCCTTTCTTCTTCTGGGACACCAATGATTCCTATATATATATTTTTTTTTTTATTAACGGAAAGAAAAAAAAAAAGAAATTAACACAACATTTAGAAATCATACCATTCTACATATGCACTCAGTAATTCTTAACATCATCACATAGATGCATGATCATTGTTTCTTAGTACATTTGCATCGGTTTAGAGGAACTAGCAACACAACAGAAAAAGATATAAAATGTTAATATAAAGAAAAGAAATAAAAGTAGTAGTAATAGTAAAAAACAACAACAACAAACAAACCAACAAGCAAACAAAAACAAAAAAAAACCCTATAGCTCAGATGCAGCTTCATTCAGTATTTTAACATGATTACTTTACAATTAGGTATTATTGTGCTGTCCATTTTTGAGTTTTTGTATCTAGTCCTGTTGCACAGTCTGTATCCCTTCAGCTTCAATTACCCATTGTCTTACCCTGTTTCTAACTCCTGCTGAACTCTGTTACCAATGACATATTTCAAGTTTATTCTCGAATGTCCGTTCACATCAGTGGGACCATACAGTATTTGTCCTTTAGTTTTTGGCTGGATTCACTCAGCATAATATTCTCTAGGTCCATCCATGTTATTACATGGTTCATAAGTTTATCTTGTCTTAAAGCTGCATAATATTCCATCATATGTATATACCACAGTTTGTTTAGCCACTCTTCTGTTGATGGAGATTTTGGCTATTTCCATCTCTTTGCAATTGTAAATAACGCTGCTATAAACATTGGTGTGCAAATGTCCGTTTGTGTCTTTGCCCTTAAGTCCTTTGAGTAGATACCTAGCAATGGTATTGCTGGGTCGTATGGCAATTCTATATTCAGTTTTTTGAGGAACCGCCAAACTGCCTTCCACAGTGGTTGCACCCTTTGACATTCCCACCAACAGTGGATAAGTGTGCCTCTTTCTCCGCATCCTCTCCAGCACTTGTCATTTTCTGTTTTGTTGATAATGGCCATTCTGGTGGGTGTGAGATGATATCTCATTGTGGTTTTGATTTGCATTTCTCTAATGGCCAGGGACATTGAGCATCTCTTCATGTGCCTCTTGGCCATCCGTATTTCTTCTTCTGGTAGGTGTCTGTTTAAGTCTTTTTCCCATTTTGTAATTGGGTTGGCTGTCTTTTTGTTGTTGAGTTGAATAATCTCTTTATAAATTCTGGATACTAGACCTTTATCTGATATGTCGTTTCCAAATATTGTCTCCCATTGTGTAGGCTGTCTTTCTACTTTCTTGATGAAGTTCTCTGATGCACAAAAGTGTTTAATTTTGAGGAGCTCCCATTTATTTATTTCCTTCTTCAGTGTTCTTGCTTTAGGTTTAAGGTCCATGAAACCACCTCCAGTTGTAAGATCCATAAGATATCTCCCAACATTTTCCTCTATCTGTTTTATGGTCTTAGACCTAATGTTTAGATCTTTGATCCATTTTGAGTTAACTTTTGTATAGGATGTGAGAGATGGGTCTTTTTTCATTCTTTTGCATATGGATATCCAGTTCTCTAGGCACCATTTATTGAAGAGACTGCTCTGTCCCAGGTGAGTTGGCTTGACTGCCTTATCAAAGATCAAATGTCCATAGATGAGAGGGTCTATATCTGAGCACTCTATTCGATTCCATTGGTCGATATATCTATCTTTATGCCAATACCATGCTGTTTTGACCACTGTGGCTTCATAATATGCCTTAAAGTCAGGTAGCGTGAGACCTCCAGCTTCGTTTTTTTCCCTCAAAATGTTTTTAGCAATTTGGGGCACCCTGCCCTTCCAGATAAATTTGCTTATTGGTTTTTCTATTTCTGAAAAATAAGTTGTTGGGATTTTGATTGGTATTGCATTGAATCTGTAAATCAATTTAGGTAGGATTGACATCTTAACTATATTTAGTCTTCCAATCCATGAACACGGTATGCCCTTCCATCTATTTAGGTCTTCTGTGATTTCTTTTAACAGTTTTTTGTAGTTTTCTTTATATAGGTTTTTTGTCTCTTTGGTTAAATTTATTCCTAGGTATTTTATTCTTTTAGTTGCGATTGTAAATGGGATTCATTTCTTGATTTCCGCCTCAGCTTGTTCATAACTAGTGTATAGAAAAGCTACAGATTTTTGAATGTTGATCTTGTAGCCTGCTACTTTGCTGTACTCATTTATTAGCTCTAGTAATTTTGTTGTGGATTTTTCTGGGTTTTCTACATATAGTATCATATCGTCTGCAAACAGTGATAGTTTTACTTCTTCCTTTCCAATTTTGATGCCTTGTATTTCTTTTTCTTGCCTAATTGCTCTGGCTAGAACTTCCAACACAATGTTGAATAATAGTGGTGATAGTGGACATCCTTGTCTTGTTCCTGATCTTAGGGGGAAAGTTTTCAATTTTTCCCCATTGAGGATGATATTAGCTGTGGGTTTTTCATATATTCCCTCTATCATTTTAAGGAAGTTCCCTTGTATTCCTATATTTTGAAGTGTTTTCAGCAGGAAAGGATGTTGAATCTTGTCAAATGCCTTCTCTGCATCAATTGAGAAGATCATGTGATTTTTCTGCTTTGATTTGTTGATATGGTGTATTACATTAATTGATTTTCTTATGTTGAACCATCCTTGCATACCTGGGATGAATCCTACTTGGTCATGATGTATAATTCTTTTAATGTGTTGTTGGATACGATTTGCTAGAATTTTATTGAGGATTTTTGCATCTGTATTCATTAGAGAGATTGGTCTGTAGTTTTCTTTTTTTGTAATATCTTTGCCTGGTTTTGGTATGAGGGTGATGTTGGCTTCATAGAATGAATTAGGTAGTTTTCCCTCCACTTCGATTATGTTGAAGAGTTTGAGGAGAGTAGGTACTAATTCTTTCTGGAATGTTTGATAGAATTCACATGTGAAGCCGTCTGGTCCTGGACTTTTCTTTTTAGGGAGCTTTTGAATAACTAATTCAATCTCTTTACTTGTGATTGGTTTGTTGAGGTCGTCTATTTCTTCTTGAGTCAAAGTAGGTTGTTCATGTCTTTCCAGGAACCTGTCCATTTCTTCTAAATTGTTGTATTTATTAGCGTAAAGTTGTTCATAGTATCCTGTTATTACCTCCTTTATTTCTGTGAGGTCAGTAGTTATGTCTCCTCTTTCATTTCTAATCTTATTTATTTGCATCCTCTCTCTTCTTCTTTTTGTCAATCTTGCTAAGGGCCCATCAATCTTGTTGATTTTCTCATAGAACCAACTTCTGGTCTTATTGATTTTCTCTATTGTTTTCATGTTTTCAATTTCATTTATTTCTGCTCTGATCTTTATTATTTCTTTACTTTTGCTTGCTTTGGGATTAGTTTGCTGTTCTTTCTCCAGTTCTTCCAAGTGGACAGTTAATTCCTGCATTTTTGCCTTTTCTTCTTTTCTGATAAAGGCATTTAGGGCAATAAATTTCCCTCTTAGCACTGCCTTTGCTGCGTCCCATAAGTTTTGATATGTTGTGTTTTCATTTTCTTTCGCCTCGAGGTATTTACTAATTTCTCTTGCAATTTCTTCTTTGACCCACTTGTTGTTTAAGAGTGTGTTGTTGAGCCTCCATGTATTTATGAATTTTCTGGCCCTCCGCCTATTATTGATTTCCAACTTCATTCCTTTATGATCCGAGAAAGTGTTGTGTATGATTTCAATATTTTTAAATTTGTTAAGACTTGCTTTGTGACCCAGCATATGGTCTATCTTTGAGAATGATCCATGAGCACTTGAAAAAAAGGTGTATCCTGCTGTTGTGGGATGTAATGTCCTATAAATGTCTGTTAAGTCAAGTTCATTTATAGTAATATTCAGGTTCTCTATTTCTTTATTGATCCTCTGTGTAGATGTTCTGTCCATTGATGAGAGTGGTGAATTGAAGTCTCCAACTATTATGGTATATGTGTCTATTTCCCTCTTCATTGTTTGCACTATATTCCTCACGTATTTTGGGGCATTCTGGTTCGGTGCATAAATATTTATGATTGTTATGTCTTCTTGCTTAATTGTTCCTTTTAATAGTATATAGTGTCCTTCTTTGTCTCTTTTAACTGTTTTACATTTGAAGTCTAATTTGTTGGATATTAGTATAGCCACTCCTGCTCTTTTCTGGTTGTTGTTTGCATGAAATATCTTTTCCCAACCTTTCACTTTCAACCTATATTTATCTTTGGGTCTAAGATGTGTTTCCTGTAGACAGCATATAGAAGGATCCTGTTTTTTAATCCATTCTGCCAGTCTATGTCTTTTAATTGGGGAATTCAGTCCATTGACATTTAGAGTTATTACTGTTTGGATAATATTTTCCTCTACCATTTTGCCTTTTGTATTATATATATCATATCTGACTTTCCTTCTTTCTACACTTTTCTCCATGTCTCTCTCTTCTGTCTTTTTGTATCTGACTCTAGTGCTTCCTTTAGTATTTCTTGCAGAGCTGGTCTCTTGGTCACAAATTCTCTTAGTGACTTCTTGTCTGAGAATGTTTTAATTTCTCCCTCATTTTTGAAGGACAATTTTGCTGGATATAGGAGTCTTGGCTGGCAGTTTTTCTCTTTTAGTAACTTAAATATATAATCCCACTGTCTTCTAGCTTCCATGGTTTCTGCTGAGAAATCTACACATAGTCTTATTGGGTTTCCCTTGTATGTGACAGATTGTTTTTCTCTCGCTGCCTTCAAGATCCTCTCTTTCTCTTTGACCTCTGACATTCTAACTAGTAAGTGTCTTGGGGAACACCTATTTGTGTCTAATCTCTTTGGGGTGCGCTGCACTTCTTGGATCTGTAATTTTAGGTCTTTCATAAGAGTTGGGAAATTTTCAGTGATAATTTCTTCCATTAGTTTTTCTCCTCCTTTTCCCTTCTCTTCTCCTTCTGGGATACCCACTACACGTATATTTGTACGGTTCACATTGTCCTTGAGTTCCCTGATACCTTGTTCAAATTTTTCCATTCTTTTCCGGATAGTTTCTGTTTCTTTTTGGAATTCAGATGTTTCATCCTCCAAATCACTAATTCTATCTTCTGTTTCTTTAAATCTGTCATTGTAGGTATCCATTGTTTTTTCCATCTTTTCTACTTTATCTTTCACTTCCATAAGTTCTGTGATTTGTTTTTTCAGTTTTTCTATTTCTTCTTTATGTTCAGCCCATGTCTTCTTCATGTCCTCCCTCAATTTATCGATTTCATTTTTGAAGAGGTTTTCCATTTCTGTTCGTATATTCAGCATTAGTTGTTTCAGCTCCTGTATCTCATTTGAACTATTGGTTTCTTCGTTTGACTGGGCCATATGTTCAATTTTCTGAGCGTGATCCGTTATCTTCTGCTGGCGTCTGGGCATTTAGTCAGATTTCCCCGGGTGTTCGACCCCACAGCTTGAAAGATTTTTCTGCGCAATCTCTCGGTTCTGTTCTTCCTATCCTGCCCAGTAGGTGGCGCTCGTGGCACATGCCTGTCTGTGGGTTCCACCAGCAAAAGTTGCTGTGGGTCCCTCAACTCTGGAAAACTCTCGCCGTAGGGGAGGTTCGGCAACCGAAGCGTCTTGGAAGAATGCCAGCCGGCCCGGGGTTCCAAACGCGGGGAGGGTCGCCGGCTGTCGCAGCACAGGAGAGCGTCCGGCCAAATTAGCCAGTCGCCCCGGGGCACCAAGCGTGGCGGGAGGGCACCAGCTGTCGCAGCCCGGGAGAGTACACTGTTCCCAGCCGACGGGGGAGTCACGTGTTTGGAAGGGATCCCCCGGTCACTGTTCTCCGCAGTCTGGGGATTTCCGACCCAACTATCTCAGTTGTTCCGGGGGGCCTTGTGTGGTGGGGGCACCAGCCGCCGCGGCCTAAGGGGACCGCCTGTCCAATTCTACCAGCTGGCCCAGGAAGGTGGAAGGGAGGGACTCCGGTCGCTTGCCGTCCCACCCAGGAAAGCCCGTGCCCCTTGGTGATCTCACCGGAGCTGGTTCTCCCAGATAGTCAGCCGTTCCAGGATGGGGTACGCTGTCCCTTTGATCTCCCTCGTGGTTCCGGGAGCTGCTCTGTATTATCTCCACTCCCCCAGTAGCTGTTCTGGAGGAGGAAAGGTGAGGGCGGCAAGGCTGTCGAGGCTGGTGGCGGAGGAGCACGGTGAAGGCGGGGGAAGAGGGCACCGTGGTGGTTGGAGAGCAGCCGGAGCAGGAGGGGGAAGAGAGGGGAGGAGGAGGTCGGGCGGCTCGGCTGCTGCGGGGCTTGGGCGCCGCGCGGCGGGCCGGCGGAGAAAGAGAGGGGAGGAGGAGGTCGGGCGGCTCGGCTGCTGCGGGGCTTGGGCGCCGCGCGGCGGGCCGGCGGAGAAAGAGAGGGGAGGAGGAGGTCGGGCAGCTCGGCTGCTGCAGGGCTTGGGCGCCGTGCGGCGGGCCGGCGGAGAAAGAGAGGGGAGGAGGAGGTCGGGCGGCTCGGCTGCTGCGGGGCTTGGGCGCCGCGCGGCGGGCCGGCGGAGAAAGAGAGGGGAGGAGGAGGTCTGATTCCTATATTTGCACACCTTTTGTTGTCCATCTTTCCCCTAAGGTCCAGTTCCACTTTTTCCATCTTTCCTGCCATTCATTCTTTTGTGCACTCTAGTTCAATTGTTCTGTCTCCTAGCTCACTTATTCTTTCTTCTGCTTCTTCGAATCTACTATCATGCACCCCTACTATATTTCTAATTTGGTCTTCTCTGTTATCTCTGTGAGATCTGCCATTTTTCTATTTAATCTTTCAAATTCTTCTTTATGCTCTCCTAATGTCTTCCTGATATCTTTTATTTCTTTATAATAATATACTTGAGCAGTTATTCTGTATTTTGCATTCCCTCCAGTGTTTTGTCATCCGGCGGAGCCATTTCTGCCTGGATCCTCACATGCTTTGCTGTTTTCTGCTACATTTGGGGCATTCAATTCCCTTAATAAGTTTATTTTGCAAATTGGTTTCCTTCACTCACCTAAAGTTTTGTATCTACTTCGTTTTACATTGGAAGGTTTCCTTTTGCACTTGGTTTGTCAGTAATTCCTCACCAAACTAAGGTCCAGATCTCAGGTAAGGAATACAGTTCTATCTGAGGGTCTATTAAAAGCTAGGCAGGCCTGCACAGGTAGTTCAGTGACATAATGCCTCTCCACCATGTGGGTGACCCAGGTGCTCTATTCCTGGCCCAATTGTCCCCCCCCCAAAAAAAAACCCAACAAAATAAAAATATTAAAAAACACACCTCAGCAATAGTAGGCCCTGAAGTCAGAAGGAGATACCCCAAGATATACTGGAATGAACCCATACTGGTACCCACAAAAGGGAAAGGAAATTAAAAATAAATAAAGTAAAATGTAGACCAATAAAACTATAAATATATAAAATATAAAAATAAAAAAATAAAATTTTAATAAAACTATAAGTAAATATATTTAAAAATCTAGGCAGATAGGGAGTTTGCCAGACTGTACTTACCATTTCTTCCCAGCAGGTGGTGCTCCTGAGGTACCTCCTCTCCTCAGGCCCACCCCTCCCCAACTGCAGTGGCCAACTGGGAAGATGACAAATGCAGTGAAAGTGTTCATGGTATGCAACAGTGAGACTTGGGAACCGATCACCACACCTGTTGCCTAGCATGTCCTGTTCACCATGCCTGATGGGACTGCTATTCATGACACCCAGCAGGGCAACTGCTCCCATTGTCCAGGGGCACATCTTTTTGTGATAAATAACCAGTCCTTCTTCTGGACTATCCACAAGTGCTGCTGGCTATGGATAAGTACAGAGAGGTTTCCTCCGCCAGCAGCTGGGACAGGCTGGAGTTGAAGAGATGGTTCGGTTCCCTTGGATCTGTACTTACCTGTGCACCAGCCCCCTGGTAGTTGTCACAGCTCCAACCCACACTGCTTTCTCATTCCTGATCTACCCATCTCTCTCTTCCTTAGGAAATATTGAAAACCCTCTTCAACCACTCATCCCTGGGACTGCAGTCCCAGTCACTTTTCCCCCAACCCCTATCTTGGTCTATGGAGCAGGGGCGAATCCAGCCTATCCTACTCTGCCATTTTCTCAGAAGTCCTCCCAGGGCAGATATTTTGAAATGTGTATCTTGAGAGCTGGTTCTTCTCTCTAGTGCATTTTTATCAGTCTCAGTCTTCAGCCTAAAAATGCATCCCTGAATTTTTGCCATGGTGCAAGTTGTAGATTGTCAATAATATGAGAGATTTTTCAGTCTCCACCAGGAGAGAAGAGTTAGTTAATAAGTTTGTATCTGAGATACAGTCCTCTCCATGGAATATTGTACATATCAAATTTTTAAAAAGTGCACATGAAAAAAAGATAACTATAACCAAAATGACAGCTTTGAGTTGTGTTGATGTGATTGGATTAGACTTTTTTCCCCTCATGACTAGTATTTTTTCTTACATTATTTTTATAATAAATATACCTTTTAAGGACTGAATTTATAAATGTAATGCTTCTACTTGGTAGGAACGAAGGTTACTTTTAATTTTAAATCTTATCTTAGACCTCTGATAAATTATCTTAGTGTTTTTAAGAAGCCTATACTACTGCCTACCTTTTCACTTTTAAGTTCTCAGAGCACCATTCAATTACTTAAATATTAGGACCCTCAGCAAAGCACAGGTATCTGCATTAGCTTTTCAAAATTATCCTCAAGAAGACAGTTTATTCTTGTCATCTAGTTCAAGATCATAACAGTAGTATAAAAATGTGATTTCAGAAAGTTACAACTCTTTAATGTGTTTCTTTTTTTTTTTTTTTAGCCCCTACCAGTGGTAACCAAGACATGTCAGCCTGGTTCAATCTATTTGCAGACTTGGATCCACTTTCAAATCCAGATGCTATTGGACACTCTGATGATGAACTTCTTAATGCTTAACTGAAATTATGGCACTTCAGTGGCTTCAAGATATCAATTTTGAAACACATTTCCTTGGTGGAAAGAAGTTTATATTGTAATCCACACACAAACCATGGTGTTCGCGAATGTTAAAACTTTTAGCCAACTTTTAGACAGATGGTAAGGACTACATTTGGATTTATTAAGTATACCTTTAATATCCTGAATTTGTAACTCTGGTAATATGTGGAAAACATTAGAAAATGAGTTCAAAATAGATACCAAAATTTGTTTTTTAAAAACAGCTAGGAATAATTCTGTCAGTAATGAGTTGGGCATCCTTCTATAGAAAAACTTTAATGTGTAAGTTGCCTTGCTAGCTATAAAAGGACCATGTGGATAAAAGACATGTATTTTGGGGTTGGTTTGGTATTAGTTTTTAAATAAAACTGTGGTAGGGAAATTAATCTGTTGTGGGAATTAGAAGCAGATCAACTTTGTCTTTAGTTAGAAAAGTGAAATAACATGAGAACTTAATTTGTTGTAATGCGATCACAGAGAATCTTGGCCCTTGCTTTTCTCCATTTGGAGGCTAAAGTTTAAGGTTAACTAATTTTTTTTTTTAATTCATACAAAATCACAGGGAGTCTAGTAGGATGATTATTTACTAAACTCATCCCACAGAAATGGAAAATCTCTCTTCCCTGCTCATAAACCACAAGGATGTCCAATAATATTCAAGACATTGTAGAAGTGTCAGGCCTGGTTTTGTACACACTGGAACTATACAGTATTCATATTCTTCCATAAAAGAAAATAAGGGGAGGATACTCCCTAAGCAACTGCAGTAGTATTTCCGAAAGTACCCAGAAACTTCTACCTGAATGAGAGAAAGGAAATTTTGAACACCTTGTATCCTTAAAACTATTTGCATACATACCCCATATTTCTTGACATTAATCTGGAATACTTGCTGGCAAAGTTACAGAAAGGTCTACATGATCAATAAAAGTGTCTTATTTTTCCAGTTCTCTCTGTGAGTATATCCTCTGAGGCTCTCTGGGATTGCTAAGCTAAAACATTTACCCTTGGAAGGTTTAGAAAACAAGCATCAGAAGGAAAACTTATAGAAGTTAGTATGAGCAGATGAAAACATAACTATGGTACACGTATGTCCATCACTCAATTTTCTGTTTTGTTTTTATTGCTGTTTATTTATTTGTGTTGCCCTTTAGTTTTGAGGCAGTTTGCCAGGTGTCTTATTTTGGTCATCCAATCCACAGCATCTTCATATCTCCATAAGAGAACATTTTAACTAAGTTGTTCATGGTAGTTTCCATGCATTCCTTGTTCGAAACAAGCTTAGAAAAGAAATGCTTCCAATGTCTGAGTCATTGTATAGAGAAAAACAATTTTTTTTAGGAATAGACCATTCATTCTAAGTAAAATGTAGGCCATCTTCCATCCACAGAGGTCTGGCCTAACTGCCAGGCTCTTCACAGCCCATGAGCTCTCTAGAAAATCGCAACTCTGGCCAATTACTGCATACACTGGAGAGATAACATCTAAGGCTCAGAAACAAGGACCCAGAAAACGATCATAAACTGTCTTTCTTCAAGATCATTTCACATGCTTATTTCTACTTCAGAAGCATATTTTACTCTTTATTCAGTGGAATTTCCCAGAATGCAGTACTGTCTTTGCCAATCAATAAGGATTACGATTATAAATCACAATCTGAAAATTCTGTAACTATGGTGATTCTGGTGCTTTCAGCGCCTCAAATGAATGTTAACTTTATATCTTGAGTTTGTGCTATTTTTCTTTTCAGTGGTAGCTTCACTTAAGTGTTAGGTCAAAGATCTCTTTATATCTCCCTCACACTGATTCAGAGCAGTCCTTGCTATCTGGTATAAATGAACCGCAATGTGTAGGAAAACCATTAGTCTCTCCACGCCAGAAGCCTGAATCCTAGTCAATAAATAGGAAGGGATAGTGCCCTAAATTTTCTAAAACCAAAGGTTCTTAAAAAGTAGAAACATACAAAGGATTTTTTTATTATTCAGTTTTTCTAACTTCCCTTTCAACACAGAATATGGAAATAATTGCCCGTTTAACACAGAAGCTACATTACTGCCATAGTAAGTCCACTTATTTACTTCAACAAGGTCTAACTACTCCATTTTTCAAGAGCACATTGAAAACTTTATTAAAATGGAGATAATTTATATTTTCTCAAGATTAGTTATATGAAATTCAGCCTCTAATTTAAGGATCAAAAAGATGAATTTTACTTAAAATTGTACTGTTAATAGAGGAAACCAGCCACACATTCAGTAAGGGATGATGGGAAGGACAAAATAAGCCTAACAGTAACAAACATAACAGTTGCTATTTGCTCAATCCAGATCATCCACTTAATAAGTAAATTAACCTTAACTATGGGTAGGCTATAACTCTTCAACAAAAATGTATAGTTTTTTTATCAAATGGGGAGCAAACACCTTTTACTTTTTTTTTAAATACAAGATTAGAATGAATTTAAAGAAGACCCAGAAAAACTAAAATTTGCTTACTCTTTCTACAATACCACTTACAGGAATGCCTGGCATATTAAGATAAGATCAGTGTTTAATTTAGTATTTTAAAAAATCTTTTAGTAATTGTCGAACAGAGCTCTGATATGATTAGAAACAAACAATATTTCCAAAACAGATTTAAGTATTTGCACATGGGAAAAGTGTTTGTATTTCAACTATGGACAGTTTATACAACTATCTTTTTAGACCATCTAGAACTGTATAGGCCTTAGCATTAGAACGAATATAGTTTGAATGTGCTCTGTTTTTCTGATCCTCTTTTAATGAAGATTACAAGAAGGCATAAAACAAAAAGTTCATTTCCTAAGGTGTTCATACAAATCCAATTATTGTTTATTTCCCCTGTTCACAAACTTGGGTTTTACTTATGGACCATGGTAGGACAGTAGATGGATTAAATTGATATACTTCCCTCAGAATGAAAATAAAACAGGAGCAGTTTATATCTTTGTGAGGCTGTGTTTCTAATCTACTTCATACAGAAGGAGGCTGTACCATATGGAATAGGATATGTGTTTTGTGTAAATACTCTCAGTAACAGAACACAGATTATCAGATATCCCATTTTGCAAACATAAGCCATAGTATTTAATCTTATTGAAGACAGGAATAAAAAACAAAACCCAGAAATGATTCCAGTTATTTCTATCTTCCATAGAGTTGGTAGGGCCCACCATTTCTTTACAAGCAAAGAAGCATCCTCAGAACCTCAGAATGTAAAAATTAAACTAGAAAGGAAGCACAAACTTTAAAATATTAACTAATTCAATAGTACTAAAAATAATGCATTTAAAACATCTGAACAGTATGGTATTTAAAATGGCAAAGGGAACCCAAGGAACAGGATGGGAAGAACAAATGTTGGTCAGGATGGTCACATTCAGAGCCCAGTATAAAATATCACCTGTCTTTTGTGTGCAAGTTAAAGGAAGACCAGAGTTCAGTAAATACCATCCTTGGCATTGAAAGTACAGATATGGATCTTCATTCAGTCGTGCAAATAAACCATTCAATGACCAAAGAGTAAATACAAAAAGGAGATAAAGATCTGTTGTTCTTATAAGGTAAGATAGAAACATGGATTTCAAAGTGATACCCTCTCACTTTAAAGTCTGCAAAGCAGCTAAAACTAGATGTAAACAAAATCATCCATAGCCCTACCTTCCAGAGATAACCATTGTTAACAATGTATATTGGGTTACTTTTTTAGTACCTCTAGGCACACATACGAATTAAATTGTAATACAGGTGATTTCATTTTATTGTCCTGTCTGAAATGGGCATACCAAGTCACTGAGGGGAAGAAATGACTTTATACACCTTTTCCACAAAAAGTCAGGTTTAAAAAAGAAAATCTACCAAAAATGTGACTGAAGTCAGTTCCTAACTCTCTAAAAAATGTGCTTCCCAACTAAAGAAAAAATTTCTCTTGAATTTCTGCAGCTATGCAACATTAAAAACCCTAGAGTTTGGGGATTTGTGTCACTAACCTACCTTGGTCAGGAGCTGGTGTCTAACCAGCTTTCTTTCTTTTAGCCCTCTCAACCAATCTGCTGGCAGTACACAATGCAAAAGCCCACAAAAAGAGAGCAAGGCAGTGGCCCAATGGCAAATAATCTGTGGCGATACTAAACACTCATGATTTATCAGTGTCACTGGTACAGGAAATAACAGTAAGGTGTAATGGTTGACTTCTAGAATAAGACTTGGTTCTAAGCCAGACTTGGCCATTTCTCAACTGTATGACCATGAATAAGTTACTTAATCAAATTCTATCATTTGTTAGACAGTAAAAATAGCAATATTTGCCTTCACAGCATTACTATAATGATTATTATAGACAGTAATATGTAAAGAGCCTGGCATTTGGTATGCTATCAGTAAGAGTTACCTACTTTTATTGTAATTTTAACTCTACATCCAAAGCTAAAATGAATTTTACGGGACCACTTTCCATGATCAAAAGCCCTTGGAATGAATGGACTTACCTAACAAAATATAAAGGAGATGATAAATATTTGCTTACAGTTTTAGAAGTTAAACTATTTTCTGTGGAGAGCCGCCTCCCGGGTCAGGCCTAGTGGTCGCGCTGCAGCCTGCTCTAGAGTTCCCCCCGCCCATCGAGTGAGTCAAGATGGCGCCCGCATCCTGTTTCCGCGTATGACGTACGCGCCCACCAACCCTATCTTCCAATCACCTCTGTATACGTGGCACTAACCTATTGGGTTTGGGCACAGTATATAAGAGGTTACCCGGACGGGGTGGGTGGAGACGACCCACAGGGAGCCGTACCTGACGGCCGCACAGAGGTTGTCTCCCCGCGGGGTGCTTAGGCCCGCGTGGAACCTGTAACAGAGAATGCAAGCTTAACTCCAGTAAAGGTCTGTGCTCACAACCGTTGCGTGCCTCGAACCCGTGTCTGTCACTCGAGTCGGTTTGCCTGCGCCTGTCTCTTTCTCCCCTCCTGTTCCCTTCGCCGGCCGGGGATCAGAAGCCGAACGAGACGGCTGCGGACAATTTTCATAATCACTAGCCCATTTAAATGACAGCATTTCCTTTATCTCATAAGGAAAATGAGGTTCAAAAAGGTGGCTTGTGGCTTCCTTGCCTATGATCCCATCGCCATTAAGCAGCAGAGCCAGAAATAATACAAAAATTGTGCTCCAAAATCCAAGGCTTTCTCTGATCTTCCAGAATCATCCTATTGATCTCAAACATAATTACTTATAAGACAAGGGACTGAGACAAATAGTACTACTTGTGGTTTTTAACCATCTGAGCTTCCATGGTAGTCTTCTATAAAACACGATGATTTAGCAGGACTAATCCATGCTAGCATATAAAATCAAAGTTATAATATACGGAGATAAATTTGCAGTTTGAGGAAGATGCAACCTTTGTAGAAAAGACAAGTATTTTATTTTGTTTTTGAAATCAGCAGTGTGTGTAGATAGTTATTAAAAGTGAAGTAGATTTTTCTGTCTTAAATTTGAAAGCATTTAAAAAATAAAAAGGGGAAGTAGAAAGATTGCAGTCTTAAAAGATTCCAATCTCATGTGCATTAAAATACCAGACCAACCCAAAGGCACGTGTATGTTCTACAGCAATGTTTTCAAATCACTTTGATTGCAACCCTAAATAAGAAATGCATTTTACATCACAACCTAGTATGTGTGTATACTCTTAAATAACACTGAACCCAGAAATATGAAAGCTCTATGTATTATCTTACCCATGTTCTAGTAGAGGCTTAAAAAAAGGATTTAAAAAGCATGTCTAATCTTATCAAAGAAAAAAAAAACCCTGCTATTTGATAGACACAGGCAGGGAATTGCTCTTACTAGATTATTTCAGACACAACCACTAAAAGTAAACAAACAGAAAGGATCATTATAGCCCTAAATTTTTTTTTGTAAATTTAGTACTCTTGAACCAAAGCAAAAAATTAAATCAGTCAATCAAACAAACAAGTGGGATAAAAATCTCCCCAACTTGAGAAGTAAAAACTAAGAGATTATATTTCAGCTGATCTTCTGTTGCACTAAATATGCTCTTTTCAATTTTCTTAAAGGTGCATAGAAGACTAAGGGAAAAAAAGAAAACGTGCCAATTAGAGAGATGCCCTTTGCATTTGACACTAGGTTAAGTAATGACACAGTAATAGACACAAACACACAAAGTTATCCCCAAACCCTCCCTTTTCCCGCTAGCTCTATTGTGTGGATACAGACTAAACCACTCAGGTTAAATGGTCTTACATACAAACAAAACCATCATCATAAAGGAAGAACATAATTTAGCAAGAATGAATTAATAAAGCAAAACAAAACCTCTTTATATACTTTAGAATGAAATTGACCACCCCAGCTAAAATATCTAATAAACTATGAGGTACTAAAATTACTTATAAACATGTATCTTTCAGTGTTCTTGCTTATATTGTAATGTTTTGCTTAGCACTTAGCATAAAGATCCCACACTTTTAATTCCAAAGAAATTAAGGAGCTAGGCAAAGGAGTAACAACTAACAGAATTACTTCTTCTGTTACTTAACACAAACCCATTTTTATACAAATTTGTGAAAGAAACTCTTATTTATAAGTTATTTTAGGCTATAAATGTCTTGAAAGAAATATAATTTGAATTTCCAAGGCAATATTCATAGACATACACATAAAAAAACTCAAGAACAGACACTGTTTAAGATAAAAGTTCTATTTTCTTGTGAGGCAGCAACAAGTGTTCAAATACACGTACTTACTAATACATAAGTACATAGTAACAATATTTATCACCACTGGAAATGCTGATTTTCAGGAGAATATTTTAGAAAAACACATTTTTTTAAAAATTGCTTTTTAAAAAGATTTACACAGCTTCAATAGATGAAAAGATGCTGAGTTTAAAAAAACAAATTATAATTCTTCAACAGGACGGTATAAACAAAATAGTGTTCAGGACTGCTCTGCTTATTGGCAGAGTAAAACTTAAAGTGCAGAGTTAAGTATTCTCAGCTTCTTTACAAATTCAGCACTTCCATTGGTCTAGTTTTGAGACATCAAAATTCCAAGTTTTGAGGAACAAATCTTAAGTTTAGAACAGTAAATTCAGCAGTGGCAATTTTTAAAAAATTTCCTTTAACAAAAGAACATCTTGACAACTGAGTCCTAATGTTTGATATACAGAAGGTTACACATTCTGTCATTTTAAAATACCTTCTTCCAGTAAAAAAAAAAAACCACAAAATTTTTTTTTAAATGCCTTTCATGTTGTCCACAGTTAGCAATAGCACCTTCTAAAAGGCTGATTTGGCTTCTGGTCATAAATACAAGAAAATTTTAAAACAAAATGAAGTATCTAGTTCAAAAATAATTTTGGATTTCAAGCTTAACAACTTAGGAAATAAAACAGGTATTTTTAAAAACATAATTGTTCACAAAAGAGCCATGACAATAGAAACAGACTTAGTCATGATTAGAAACAGTAAACTTCTGTAAGTTTTATCACCACAAGGAAAATCTGTTGACGGGTAAAAAATAAGATTGACAATGTGAACAATAACCAGAGAATAGCGCCTTTTGTCAAAAGTTACATGCTACCTATATCTTTCTTTTATTGCAATGGAAGTAAAATTTTAAAATTTTAAATTATTTCCCATTGAGGCTATTCTAATTTATTTATGTTCTGTATAGTTTTCTACAAAATAAAACAATAATTATGGGATGAAACTATAGAAAAAAAATATGCATTCTACTGTGAACAGACCTTTTCACAAATAGAATGTGAACTAAGGATTAAATATAATAGCTGGATGGACCTATATAGTTAATATTTTTTCAAGACACCAGTCAAGCATAGATGCTTAAAAATTAGCCCTTTAGCACTGATGATTAGGGTTGTTTGTACCTTGTACCTCTCTTGTCAAATCTCAGGCTCTTTCTCCCAAACACAAGGGAGTTGTTTTGGTTGCCATATAATTCATTTTTCTGCAAATTCACACTCTCCTTAGAACCTAACTTTATACGAGAAGTTCTGCTTACATACTTTGTAGGTAATAAATCTTACTCTTGTTCTTCCCTTCCAATTTTAAATTACTTTAGATTAAGGATATATGGAACGCTACAAAAAGGTGTGAATTAGACAAACATGCAGAACATGGAAAAAACGTTTACAGAGTGGCAGATTGTAAAATACACCGTTAACTGGTAGGAATGAAGAGAGAAGAGGAAAGCAACACTAAAGCAAGAAGAGCATAGATTTAATAGAATTTGGGTAATCCAAAACAGGTTTTTTTTTTAAAAAAAATATAAAATTATAAAATATAAAAAATCATTCATACCAACTCACCCGATTTCAGTTGCACTGCTTCTTCTGCACCACTCAGTGGTGGAATGATAAAGTCAAAAGGCATAAGAGAGAAGGTAGAGAGAGTAAGAATGAGGTTCTCAAAAATTTTTAACTACCAACCAGAAAATTTAATTAATTGTTTTTTTGCAAGGAAAAGTACCAAAGTCCACTGGTCCTACCAACTAAAATCTGTCAGATTTATTTAAATGTTTGAATTTATCTGATTTTCCTAATAATATTTCTATTTTCGATTTACAGTGCATATTTTTAATCACTTAGATGTTTTAAAGGTACATGAGTATAAGTAGTCCTTTTAGAAGATTTATTGCTACCAGTAGGTTTTTCTTGATGATATAAGTCTGGACAAAGGACATACTGACTGTGAAAACAGTATCTCTTTTAATGAGTATTTAAAATTTTATTCTGCCTATAATATGTATAGGAACGTTAAATTATTGCATCATAGGGTGGAACATAAAGATCTTAGAAGGATGCTTTTATCAACATTTTTCACTCATTTATAAAAAGAGCTGCTCCTTAACTTCAGTGCCACATATTCATGACTGAAAGATCTGTTGTCATGTAATATTGGCAGTGATCTGTATTTGGATGAGCCCAAATCCAAAAATTATATTGATATTTCAGAGATGCTTGTTGTCTATGCTCTAAAGCTCTCCTTGTCTGTTTTCCCCATTATGTGGAATGTTGGAGGAAAAACTAGCAAAATCTGTATGCCAGCCACCATAAAGAAAATGTCAGTTGTGAGATTATGTGGCTGTGGATTACTATTCAGTGGATTACATTCATGGCAAACTACTAAACCTGATCAAATCCACAAGACAACATCACAAAAGCAAAGGAGGGAATCCATGCACAGCCATTTTACGATCTTCTGGGGCTATGATACAGTGATGATTAAAGGTAGAATGACACCTATGGTAAAGAAGGAGATCAGGTAATATATACTTTGCAGAAAACCAAAGGGGATCATTATTCCTAGATAGCAATTGACACTGAGTAGTTAGTTACCTTTTGGCTCACTGACTGTTAAACCAAGTTCCAATGATAGGTAAGACCATATTAAAGCACTTGATTCCAGACTATAACTTTTCTGACACATGGTGAAATGTGTACAGGAATAGTGAAGAAAACAGCAGTATTACAAATATTTCACCCAAAGCACAAACTTTTGACGTCAAGAAACATAAATCACATAATGTACTGATATTGCTCTTTATCTCTTTTTATATATACTTGGTTCAATGCATTTACTTATTATTTCTTGTCTGGGAGAAGAACACAGTCATGAGATTAAGATTGCTGGAAAATATCAACAGTCCCTTTGGTCCCAAAGCTGCAAACAACTGAGAAAAGCACATATCTAGAAAGGGAAACAAGAAACAGAGGCCACCAAAGAATCCTTTGAACATCCTGTTGGCTTTGTTTCAGAAAATGCAACATTGGTATTATAAAATAGTCCTTTTCATATAAAAGATGGTTCTTGCAGCATCATTCATGTCTCCCCTCAGGAATCATGTTTACAGGGATTGTTTTGCTGTTGTTCTTGTTGTTTTTAAAGAAGTCTAATTAAAAAATAAAAAACAATGTGCTATTGGCCCTCCAAAAGTAAAGAATAAGACTTCTTATTTCAATTAATGCTTTTAAAAAAGCAGGCTAAGAACATAGGGTTGGCCTTCATGAGTGGGGCAGAGCCATCAGAGCGGCTGCTTTCTTCCAGAAGCTTCACTGACATGTCACAGCAGGAGGCTGAACTACATCCCAGCCAGTCGCAAGTGCATGGATGCTGTCACAGCCACATGATCCAAGGACATTCTCAGTTTCCCAGAACAACAGACGTACAGCACTGGGATCTATCCTTCCGCTTCCTCAATTGGTTCTGGTGGTGGGAGCAGAGAGGCTGATGGTATGACTGTACTTGTTCCTCGAGAGACTCGATCTTGCTCCGCGTTTGTAGTCAGGGAGGCCACAGAGATAGGCTGCAGCAGAGTGGTCGTCATGCCTGTGGTGACTGTCAGGCTGTGGCCAGAGCCCTTTAGGGTAAGCTCTGGTGTGGGAAGGAGTGGTTTGAGAATGCTGACAAGGCAGAAAGCAGAGCCACTTTTAGGAATAAAATTCACCTTGTTCTTGTCAGGACAGTAAAAGGCTGGGATTTCATGAAGTTGTTTTGGCCTAAACAAACAGATAACCCAATACTTTTAAGTCACTGCATGCTAGAAAGAGTTCTTTTACATTTAAAAAAACAGATAACATAGACATATAAAACGAAGCAAAGCAGGAAGTATTTATTAAAAGCTTCAAATGTCAAGAACCAAAGCAATATTAGACATGATTCAAATGAATGATGCCAAAGGTCAACATTCACATTCAAGCTTTCAGTTCCCTGGTAAGTCTGTTTACCATATAGGAGGCTCAGGATAGTGACCAGTGCATTTCAGTCCCGATCTAAAATAGGTAGTATGAAAAATGAATTCCCCAAAGCAAAGAAAATGTGGATGTTTAAAGACAAAACTACATTCCACTATCATGGTTTTTCCAAGGTTTGAACTATTCTGGAAGGATAAAGCATGGAAATTAATGATCTACAAAGTCAATCATCAAATTCTCTTAGAAATCTCTTTGACTGAAACAACTCTTTGAGTTTTGAGCAATATAATGTAAATTTTTTTGAAACCAAAATAAAGCCAATGGCAGTCCTTTGCTTTTCAAAGTTTTTATTGAAATCAGAATTCTTCCTTGTTCCCAAATGCTCCTGAAAATTAGCCCAATAGTTGAAAAGGATACTGGTGTTAATAGTATTTCATGAAAAAATTAAGTTGTTTAAAATAACTCATCAGTGCCACAAAAGTAAAAAGAAATTAGGTGGCTGTGGTGGTTTGGAGCTATATACTCCAGGAAAACAGGTTCTTGAACTTAATCCATTTCTGGGGCTTCTGAATCCATTGTAAGTAGGGCCTTTAGATGAGGTAACTTAAGTTAAGGTGGGGCATAATTAAATTAGTATGGATTTTAATCCTTACTAACTGAAGTCCTTTATAAGTAGAATGAAATTCAGACAGCTAGAAAGCCACAGAGGGAGCAGCCAGAAGCTCAAAGTCAACAAAACCTAAAGAGGGCACCATTTGCATTGTCTTGTGACAGTAATGCCCAGGACCAAGTATAACCATAACTGGCAGCCAGTACCAGTATGCCAATCTTTAGGAAGAAAGCATCACCTAGGTGATAGCCCCATTTGAACTTTGAGCCTCAAAACTGTGAACCAATAACTTCCCACTATTTAAGCCAACCCATTGTATGATACTTGCTTTGGCAGCCAGAAAACTAAAATAGATCTGGAACTAGGAGAATGGGTTATGGCTATTAAAAATACCAAAACAAAGAAACAAAACTGTGAGGTGCTTGACAGAAAAAGCCTAGATTGGGACGGGCCATGGTGGCTCAGCAGGCAGAATTCTCACCTGCCATGCCAGAGACCCACGTTCGATTCCCAGTGCTTGCCCACGCAAAAAAAAAAAAAAAAAAAAAAAAGCCCAGATTGCCTTGAAGAGACTATTGGTAGAAACATGGATGTTCATTCATTCCGAAGTGAGCTTCAGGAAATAATAAATGTGTTATTAGAAAATGGGAGGGAAAAAAGGCAATCCCCTTGTTTGAAAGGGCAGAGAACTTGGCAAAATAGAGTTCTGATGTTGGATGGAAGGCAGAACTTGGATGCAATGAACATGAATATTTAGCTGAGATGCCCAAGCTAAGTTTGGATGGTACAGCCTGGTTTCCCCATGCAGCTTAAACTGGAATGTGAGAGGAAAGGGATAAGGGATAAGCTGAAAAACAAACTGTTAAGTACAAAGAAAACAGAAATTGATGGTTTTGAAAATTCAGAGCCTACCCAGATAGTATGCTCTGAGAATAGAGCCAGGAGCACCAATATCAAGATACCTCCTTGAGCTTCTGGAAAGTGAATCACCAGAGAAAACGGCTCCATGTGAGGGTTTAACTGAACATGGATTCAGTCAGCCAGGTCAGTGAAAGTCAGTACTGAATGTACAGTAATCCAGAAAGGATCTGTAAAAAGCCCTTTTTACTGATGGTTTTTATCCCTAGGAATTGCACACAAAATCGATAAGGCCTTTGCAAAATTTGTAAGAGCAGACCCATTGCCAGCCTGAACTGAAAGGGACAAAGAGAGGCTGAATTGAAGGAAGAATGACTAAGGGCAGAACTATGGAAGCTAATGTCTGAACCAAAGAGATCTCAGGATAAAAAAAGTGGGCCCACCATTTGTGTAGAAAGGTTTGCCACTGCTCTTGGATGGAGCAGAGCTTGTGCTCCATTGTTCAGAGAGAAAGTTGCCACCCTGATGATAGGAGAAGGTGGAACCTGTGTTGTCCTGAGGTATGGAGAGACTAGCTACTACCTCAATGCTCACAGAGAATGAGGCCATGTCCCAGGATTTGCAGAGAGCCTAGCTGCCTTTGCACAGATCCTGGCCGCCATCCTGATGCTCAGAGAGGGTGAATCCTTCACCCCAGTGTTTGGCAAGAGCAAACAACTGCACAATTGGAAGGGGTGGGGCCGCTGCTCCCTCAGGTCCAAAGGACAAAACTGTGATCCATAAATGACTCCCAGACATTGAAATCTAAAGGAGTTTACCTGCTGGGTTTCAGAGTTGCTTAAGACCCATGAACACTGCTTTCCTTCACATTTCTCCTTTCTAGAATGGTAATGTCTATTCTATGCCAATCCCTCTTTTACATATCTGAAGCAGATAAGTTGTTTTCTAGATTTCATATGTCCAGATAGAGGGGAATTGTGCATCAGGACAGATAATCCCTTTAACTGATTTGATGAGACTCTGTACTTAGCATTGTTACTGAAATGACTTGGGGCTTTTGTGATGTATCTTATATGTAAAAGGGACATATGTTTTTAGGGTTCAGAGGACAAACTGTGGGGATTTGGAGCTATGTAGCACAGAAATCCATTTCTGTGGCTGTGAACCCATTGTATGTAGGACCTTTAGATGAGGTTACTTCAATTAAGACATAGCCCAATTCAATCAGGATGGATCTTAATCTTATTACTGGAGTCCATGTATTAATGGGAGAAGAATTTAGAGGCCAATCTCTTCTCTTTTGGTTGTTGGGTTTGAACAGCTTCCTAGAGATAGTATTTCTCTAGTACTTCTGTTTTTTCATATTGGGTATTTTGGGTTTGGGTTTGGGTTTGAATCTAGTTAGGTTTTATTCCTAATCAGAACCTTCTAGCAATTATACTTTCAAATCACATTTCCATATGTGTCACTTACACTGAGTTCCAGTGAACTACTGTTATTCCAGTATTTCACTAGAATGGGGGATTGGCACTGTGGCCTGCAGGCCAAATCTGATCTACTCCCTGTTTTTGTTTCTTCAAAGCGGTTTATAATTTTGATTCTTACAAATTCTTGTTTATTAACTCAAGTAACTTTGCTGTAGACTTCTCAGGATCTTCCAAGTATAGTATCAATCATCTGCAAATAATGAGAGTTTTACTTCTTCCTTTCCAACTTGGAAGCCTTTTATTTCTTCGTCCTGCCTGATTGCTCAAGCTAGAATTTCCAGCACAATGTTGAATAATAGTGGTGACAGTGGGTATCCTTGTGTTGTACCTGATCTTAGGGGGAAAGCTTTCAGTCTCTCTCCATTGAGTATGATGCTGGCTATTATTTTTTCATATACTCCTTTTATCATATTGAAGTAGTTACCTCTGATTCCTGTCTTTTGGAGTGTTTTTATTGGAATAGGATGCTGAATTTTGTCAAATGCTTTTTCAGCATCAATCGAGATATTCATGTGATTTTTTTCCTTTCGATTTGTTAATGTCTGTATTACATTCATTAATTTTCTTGTTGAACCATCCCTGCAAACCCCACTAGGTCATGGTGTATAATTTTTTTATTGTGCTGTTGGATTCAGTTTGCTAATATTTTATTGAGAATTTTTGCATCTATGTTCATAGGGAGATTGGCCTATAGTTTTCCTTTCTTTTAGCACCTTTACCCGGTTTTGGTATTAAAATGATATTAGCTTCATAAAATGAGTTAGGTAGAGTTTCTTTTTCCTCAACTTTTTGGAAAAAATTTGAGCAGAATTGGTGTTAATTCTTTTCGGAATGTTTGATAAAATTCCCCTGTGAAGCCATCTGGCCCTGGGCTTTTCTTTGTAGGAAGATTTCTGATGACTGACTGAATCTCTTTACTCGTGATTGGTTTGTTGAACGCATCTATTTCTTCCTGAGTCAGTGTAGCTTGTTTGTGTACAGTCTGCAGGAATTTGTCCATTTCAGCTAAGTTGTCTAATTTGTTGGCGTATAGTTGTTCATAGTATCCTCTTATGATTTCTTTCATTTCTTCAGGGTCTCTGGTAATGCACCCTTTCTCATTTCTGATTTTGTTTATTTGTATCCTTTTTCTCTGTCAGTCTGCTAGTGGCCCATCAATTTTATTGATTTTTCTCAAAGAACTAACTTTTGGTTTTATTGGTTCTTTCTATTGTTCTTTTGTTCTCCCATTCATTTATCTCAGCTTTAACCTTTGTTATTTCTCATCTTCTGTTTGCTTTCAGGTTAGTTACTATTCTTTCTCAAGTTCCCCCAGATATGCTATTAAGTCTCAATTTTTGGTCTTTCTTGTTTTTTAACATAGGCATTTAGGGCAATGCATTTCCCTCTCAGCACAGCCTTTGCCAAATCCTGTAAGTTCTGATAAGTTGTATTCTCATTTTCATTCATCTCCAGATAGCTACTGATTTCTCTAGCAATTTCTTTGATCAACTGGTTGTTTAAGAGTGTGTTATTTAATCTCCAAATATTTGTCAATGTTCTTGTTCTTTGGTGGTTATTGAGATCCAGCTTCATCCCATAGTGATCAGAGAAAATGCTTTGAATAATTTCAATGTTCTTAAATTTATAAAAACCTGTTTTATGCCCCAGCATATCATCTATCCTGGAGAATATTCCATGAGCATTAGAGAAGAATGTATATCCTTGTGCTTTGAGGTGCAATGATCTATATAGGTCTGTTAGGTCTAATTCATTTATCAAGTTATTTAACTTCTCTATTTCCTTGTTGATCTTCTGTCTGGTTGTTCTACCTATAGAGGAGAGTGGTATATTGAAACCTCCTATTACTGTTGAAACATCTATTACTCCCTTCAGTTTTGCCAATGTCTATCTCATGTACTTTGGAGCTCCTAAATTGGGAGCATAAACATGTATGATTGTTATATCTTCTTGGTGACTTGACCCTTTAATTAACATATAGTGTCCTTCTTTGCTTCTTATGATGTCTTTACATTTAAAGTCTATTTTGTCCAATATTAGTATAGCTAGCTACTCCTGCTTTCTTTTGGTTACAACTTGCATGGGAAATCTTCTTCCATCCTTTCACTTTCAATCTGTTTGTATCCTTGTGCCTAAGGCATATAGGATATGCCTATAAGCAGCATATAGCTGGATTATGATTCTTAATCCATTCTGCCAATCTATATCTTTTAACTGTTAAGTTTAGTCCATTAACATTCAAAGTTATTACTGAAAAGGTGTTTCTTGATTCCACCCTCTTATCATTTTTATTTTATTTGTCAGATCTATATATTCTTTTCCCTCTTTCTCTTTGTATTATTTAGATTGCCCTTAGTGGTACTCTTCAATTCTGTGCCCTCCTCAGACCTCCCACTCTTGACTTTTTTTTTCAGCCCAGTATAACTCCTTTTAGTATTTCTTGTAGGGCCAGTCTCTTGTTGACAAATTCTTTCAGGACTTCTTTGTCTGTGAAAACTTTAATCTCTCCCTCGATTTTTTTTTTAAACTTTTTTTATTAATTAAAAAAAATTAACAAACAAAACATTTAAATATCATTCCACTCTACATATACAATCAGTAATTCTTAATATCATCACATAGTTGCATATTCATCATTTCTTAGTACATTTGCATCGATTTAGAAAAAGAAATAAAATAATTGAGAAAAAAAAAGACTATATATACCATACCCCTTACCCCTCGCTTTCATTTACCACTAGCATTTCAAACTGAATTTATTTTAACATTTGTTCCCCCTATTATTTATTTTTATTCCATATGTTCTACTCTTCTATTGATATAGTAGCTAAAAGGAGCATCAGACACAAGGTTTTCACATTCACAGAGTCTCATTGTGAAAGCTATATCATTTTTCAGTCATCATCAAGAAACATGGCTACTGGAACACAGCTCTACATTTTCAGGCAGTTCCCTCCAGCCTCTCCACTACATCTTGAACAACAAGGTGATATCTACTTAATGCATAAGAATAACCTCCAGGATAACCTCTCGACTCTGTTTGGAATCTCTCAGCCATTGACACTTTGTCTCATTTCACTCTTCCCCCTTTGGTCGAGAAGGTTCTCTCAATCCCTTGATGTTAATTCTCAGCTCATTCTAGGGTTTTTCTCAGTCCCTTGATGCTGAGTCTCAGATCATTCCAGGATTTCTGTCCCATGTGGCAAGGAAGGTCCACACCCCTGGGAGTCATGTCCCATGCAGAGAGGGGGAGGGTGGTGAGACTGCTCGTCATGTTGGCTGGAGAGAGAGACCACATCTGAGCAACAAAAGAGGCTCTCTTGGGGGTGACTCTTAGGCCTAAATTTTAAGTAGACTTGACCTATCCTTTGTGGGGTTAAGTTTCATGTGAACAAACCCCAAGCCTGGGGGCTCAACCTATAGCTTTGGTTGTCCACACTGCTTGTGAGAGTATCAAGAATTCAACTTGGGGAAGTTGAATTTCTCCCCACTCTCACCATTCCCCAAAGGGGGCTTGCAAATACTTTTCCAGTCACTGATCAAATCATTCTGGGATTCATCGGGGGGATATCTCTGTCTCCCTCGATTTTGAAGGACAATTTTTAGTGGGTACAGAATTCTTGGCTGGAAGTCTTTCTCTTTCAGGATCTTGAATATATCATACCATTGCCTTCTCACCTCCAGGTTGCTATTTGAGTAGTCTGACCTCAGTCTTATTTGATTTCCTCTGTATGTAGTAGATTGTTTTTCTCTTGCTGCTTTCAGGATTTTCTGCCTCTTCAACATTTGACAGATTGATTAGTATGTGCCTTGAGGAAGGCCTATTTGGATGCATTCTGTTGGGAGTTCTTTGGGCTTCTCTGACTTGTACATTTATGTCCTTTATGAGGGTTGGGAAGTTTTCCCCCATTATATTCTCAACTACTTTTCATAGCCCTTTACTCCTCTCTTCTCCTTCTGGGGCACCAATGATTCTTACATTTGTGCGCTTTGTTTTGTGTATCATTTCCCTGAGTTCCCATTTAATTTTTTCCACCTTTTTTTTTTTTTTGCCATTTGCTGTTTTGAGTCCTTGAAGTCAATTATCCTGTCCTCTATGTCACTTATTCTTTCTTCTGTCTCTTCAAATATGGTGTTGTGTGCCTCTAGTATGTTTTTTATTTGGTCAACATAGTCTTTAATCTCTGTGATTTCCACTATTTTTTAATTTATTCTTTCAAATTCCTCTTTGTGCTCTTCTACTGTCTTCTTGATCTCCTTTACATCATTTACTATCCCACTTATTTTATTAAAGAGAGCTGTATGAACTTCTTTGATTAGTGTTCCAATGTTTGTGTCTCCTCTGGTGTTTTAATCTGGTCAGTAGGCAGGGCTATATCTGCATTGTGATATGCTTAGTGATCTTCTGCTGTCTTCATGGCTTGTAAATATCTTGATTGATTTACTTTGGGAGTTGTTTTCTTTCAGTAGTCTAAGGCCTTGTGTTTGTGGGATGGTTGTGCAGCAGGGAGCAGGGCACAGGTTGGGGCACTCAGTGTGGTGATTTGTTTCAGGGCATATATAGGAACAGATTAGGGATGTTACGCTGATGCTTGTGAACGTGGATGCCCAGTGGCCAGGGAGGAGGTAACTGTGTAGGGGCACCAGTCTGGGGGGCATAAGTCTGATGTGTGCTGGTCTAAGGCATGGGGCCCTTTTTGCGCATGCATAGAGCTGTGGCAGCAATTTGGCGTTATGCCTTCATGGACTGGGGGCAGATTTGACCTGGCTGCGCAGGTCAGCACTTTCTCAGAGCTGGGAAGTGAGGCTGAGGGCTGTGCACATGTGCAGTTCTAGGACTGCTATAAAGTGCGGTTCCCTGAGCTAAATGACATGACTGAGGGCCCATGCACATGCGTGGGCCTGGGAATGCTGTAAACGGACACACAGTGGTGAGGGGGTGGGGAGTCAGGCTGTGTGACACTATGGGCAGGGACACGGGGGTAGCCTATGTATGGAGGTTAGTGCCTGCAGGGAACAGGGAAGGTGTTGAGGTAGTGCTCGAGAGGGCTGCAGGAAGTTCCTTGGGCTGCACTTGGGTGGAGGTGGGGGGTAGGTACGTGCACTAGGGGCTGGTGGGGTGGGGGCACCTGAAGCGCAGGGAATGGGAGTGGATGATGGGGTTCGGGTGTGTGGGGCGTGAGATGAGTCGCCGGTCACAGGGCTGTGCTGGTGAGAGTAGCACACCCAAGGAACATGGCCTGGCTTACTTCCTAGTCCCAGGATTCCATCTATGCACTCCCGCGGGCTCCCCAACTCTGTGCCTCCATGCCAGACTCCAGCTTTCTGCTTCTCAGTTCCTCAGCCTCTGCAACCCAGGCTGCCCCATGTCATGCAGAACGCTTTCCCAGTCATGCACACTCCCAAATCGCTGCCTCAGTTGCCCTCCTGTCCCTTCTCTAACTTTTTCATGGAGCAGGGCTAATCTTGAGCTGCTGTATTCAGCCATCTTCCCAGAAGCCCCTCCTTGTTATTCTTAAAGAACTGTTGAATTTTTTTTCAATTTGGAAATAAATTACTAGCAAAGAAAATGGTAGCTCCAAAGAAAGAAAACTCAAGTCATATTACATAAAAAAAAATACATCCATACTGTGTTTAAAAATGAACAGGTTTTGTACAACCTCCATATGGGTCCCTGGACTAGATAAGATCTGAAACCTAGAGGACCCAGTCTCTCCAGAATATCAGCTAGCTCAATCTCCCTACCCTACAGTATTTACAGCTCCTTCCAAGTTGAAAAAGCTTGAATATTTCTTTTGGTTGACAGTATCTTCAAGGAGCTAGAAGTAACAACTTTAAATTGTGGAATTGTAACCGATAATCAAACTCTGAAATCTGTTCTACAACTAATTGTTGTGGTGTGCTTTGAAATTTATTGTTTTGTTGTTTATATGGTATTTTTCACAAAAAAAAAAAAAGTTGATTTCAATGATTAAAAAAAAACATATTCCTTCTAAGTCTCCTATAGTCTGGAGCAGCTAAAAGGAAAAGCCTGAGAGGATGGTATGGTAGCCCATGAGAAACTTTGGGATCTGTCCTGTAAATACGTGTTGAAGAGTGCTTTGAAAACTATTGCTTTTTTCGTTCTTTGCTTTGTATATATGTTACATTATACCATAAAAAAAAGTTTTTAAAAAATGAATATGTTTTGATGTGCTATGCATCCTTTATATTAGTAAAATTTATAATAAACTATACACATATAAAAAAGAATGGGTTTTGCCTTCTAATAATAGATGTGTCATAAAACATGTAATGTAGGATTTAGCTTGTTTCATTATCTATCTACCTATCAATCTCTCTCTCTATACAAACACATCTGTCCTTTCTTTCCTCTCTTTAAATATAAATAACAGTAGTATATAGTTCTCTGTGCTGGTTTGAAAGGAAGTATGCCCCCTAGAAAAGTCATGTTTTAATCAAAATCCCATTTCATAAAAGTAGAATAATCCCTGTTCAATACAATATGTTTGAGACTGTGACTGGATCGTCTCCCTGGGTGATGTGATTTAGTCAAGAATGGTTGTTAAACTGGATTAGGTGATGACATGTCTCCACCCATTTGGTTGGGACTTGATTGGTTTACTGGAGTCCTATAAAAGAGGAAACATTTTGGAGAAAAAGATTCAGAGAGAGCAGAGAAGAATGACATAGCCACGAGAAGCAGAGTTCACCAGCCAGCAACCTTTGGAGATGAAGAAGGGAAATGCCTCTCGGGGAGCTTCATGAAACAGGAAGTCAGGAGAAGCTAGCAGATGAGGCTGTGTTTGCCATGTGCCCTTCCAGGTGAGAGAAGAACCCTGACCGTGTTCACCATGTGCCTTCCAGATGAGAGGGAAACTCTGACTGTGTTCACCATGTACCTTCTCACTTGAGAGAGAAGGATTTCTTCTCACTTGAGAGAGAAATCCTGATCTTCATCAGCCTTCTTAAACCAAGGTATCTTTCCCTGGATGCCTTTGATTGGACATTTCTATAGACTTGTTTTAATTGGGACATTTTCCTTCTTGAACCAAGGTATCTTTCCCTGGATGCCTTTGATTGGACATCTCTATAGACTTGCTTTAATTGGGATATTTTCTTGGCCTTAGAATTATAAACTAGCAACTTATTCAAGTCTCCTTCTTAAAAGCCATTCCATTTCTGGTATATTGCATTTTGGCAGCTAGCAAACTAGAACACTCTCATATTAAGTCATGAGAAATATAATCATCTAATGCAGATATCACAGAACATCAACCTGTTCATTCAAGGTCATTAAAAAAATTCCTTTTGCTTTTGAATCAATCAGCCATTTATCTGCACTTAAGCAAATCCTACCCACTAATGACTACATCAATGAGTCAAACCTAAAAAAGGTTTTTTTGGCCCAACTGATTTTTCTTTGGATGCATGGTCCGGGAATCGAACCCAGGTCTCCCGCATGGAAGGCAGGCATTCTAACCACTGGACTACCTGTGCACCCCCAACTGATTTTTACTTAATAAATTATGACCCCATATCTTAAGAATTGTTCATTAAGAAGTCTAAGCCAATATTTTCAAATTGAGCATAAAAATCACATGAAGTATATAAGTTGAAGATGCAGAATATACATCCTACCACCAAATTTACTGATTCATTAAGTCCGGGATGGGGTTTTAACTAGTTATCCTGGATATGATGCAAAGAGTTCATGGTATAAATCTAGAGAAATACTGGCTTAAACACTCAGCTAGCAATAGACAAAACTTAAGAGACTGACAAGATTAAAAAAAAAATAGCAGTTGCTAAAAAAGTTTTCAATTACTGTCAAAGAAATAGGTAAGAGACTGATAGCTGCTGTTTCCTAACAGAGAAGTTGAAGGAATTTTAAAAAATGCTCTTTGTGTGGCAAAATTATTGAGAATTCAGGTTGAAGAAAGCACTGACAGGAAGGACCACATAAGAACAACCAAAGGATGCCATATTTCAAACTATTCAAAGATGTTCCTGATAGAGAAAGACAAGTATGTCAATTGGAAGAGGCTGAACAATCTCCATATTGTCTTTTGGGTTTTATAGTGACAGAAGGCCAAGGATGGTTTCCAGACTTGCAGCCATAGAGGGACTGGAGATGAGGATTAAGTACTATCATCATAATCACAAATAATGTTCACCACCTCATTTTCCCAGTTGTATACCTACCTGAAACTCTGTAAGCCATCATTTGTAAAGAAAGGAGCCACAGTTACTAAAAACGCAAAAAACACAAGGCTTCACACTTTCTGGGTTAATTATAAGCCTAAATGGGAGTAGGTGACTAGAATGCCAGCCAACAAAATTACATGAGTACAGAATATGGAATATCAAGGGCACCAATTACTGTTAGTTTAAAGTTTTGCTTCTTACATTATCTTCATCATAGTAATATGATTCTACACAGTGAAAGAATTCCAGTTCCGGACAAAATATTTTTAAAAACTGTTTAAAAGAACTGGAGAGACACTAAAAGTAAACAAAAACTGAAAGAGATTTGATCCTTGAAAGAAGAGAAACAAACTAGGTGAGATCCATGGTCTACCTTTACTACATACATTATTGAATTCAATGTGCAAATCTGACTAGACAAAGATTTTTAAAAATAACAATAAAAAAAAAACAGCCATAGAAGATACTTTGGGGACAACTGAGGAAATCTGAATAACAACTGGATATTAGTTGACATTAGGTATTACTGTTATTTTCTTAGGTGTGATAATGGTATTGTTGTTTATACAGGAGGACTTCTATGAAATGCAAATTAAAACGTAGTGAGGGTTTAAGTATCCTGACATCTGCAGCTTACTTTCAAATGGTTCAGCAAAACAAATACCACCAGTCACAAACAAAGCAAATATGGCAAAATGTTAACAACTACAGAATCCGCGTGATAGATACGGTGCTCACTATACTAGTCTTGCAACTTATTTGATAATGAAAGTTTGGGCATAGGGGGTGGAGACTTACGAGCATTCCTCAAAGACTTTGACTCTTTCACAGCCCTCAGGAGGTTCCCTTTTGAACATATAACTGTTGTTAGGTTTTGGTGAAGTTGCATATTTGGGCAAAGGAGAGTTGTTCCCATTCTCTGCAAGAAATAACACATTAGATTATTAAGAAATACTGCTGCATAAATACTTGGTCATACTGTGTTGTAATTGTTCATGGCCACCACCCCTCACACACACAGACACAAACTAATTGAAAGAAGGAAGTGTTTTGTTCATCTCTATCACCACAATATCTTACACCATTCCTACTCAAGAGGAAATGATTAATATTTGTTAATACATGCTTAACTATTAAGTGATACTTTTTTTTCACCCACAACCACCTAGGCATGAGTCATGTAACCCTCAGTACTGTGAACAATGATCTAGTTGGCTGCCTTATTTTTATTCTATACTCAACAAATATACCCAAACACCACTTCCATTTTCCTGAGTAAAAATTTCTGAAATGGATTACTCATTGGTAGCTCTTGGCCTGCTCTTCAAAATTTCTCCATTTGAATTTTCTGCTCCTCTTATTATAATCTCTGCTCCAGGTAGCCATAGCCATATGTGCATTGTTTGCTGAAGACTTCCTTTTGCTGATGAAATTCCTCTTCACTATAAGGTCCTTCTTGGTTCACTTTCCAAAACTTCCTTCAAAGTCGGCTCAGAATTTCTGAAATCCTTCCAAATTAACCCTACCAGAGGGAATACTTCTTTACTCCTATATTCATGTTCAGTGTAATGTCCTCAGTTTCTACTATATTAACTTAAACTTCTTGATATATTACATAACTGTTCTAAATTTTTCAGTCTGACTGTATCAGCTAAGCTACAAATTCCTTTCTGATAGTAGCCCGTGACCCTACTTTCTTCAAAGACGTCAATCACTAATCTCCTAAAATACAAAACAGCACAACAAAAAATTTGTGGAGTTCTTACAATTACTGATGTAAGAGGAGAAATTATGGAAAATAAAGGCGCAAATTTTAATAGCCATAGTTTATCTCAACTAGAAACTAGAAAAAAAAAAAAAGGCCCACAAACTGTCCACAATTTGAAGTGACTTCTTCAGTGACTCTTATGCCATCTGCACTTGCTATAGTCTCACTGATTTAGGTGACTAGTAGTAATGGCCAGTCATAAAACTGAAGCATTTTCTGTTTTCATTTTATTTATTTTTCTGAATAGATGCAAATGTTCCAAGAAATGATCATGATGATGAATATGCAACTATGTGATGATACTGTGAATTACTGATTATATATGTAGAACGGAATGATCAAAATAGGAATGTTTGCATTTTCTTTGTGTTTTTTGGTATTTAAAAAAATAAAAATAAATTTTTAAAAAACTGAAACATTTTAGGACACTCAATACACTGCATGTAACAGATTGTAAATAAATGACCACTGAACTGAGCCGCAGAATTCACAAATAAATTTCATATTGTTGTTTTCAGGTAGATGTGGTAACTAAGATTAAGCTAACAAAAACATTGCCTTGATATGGACTGACACAAAAGTTCACATTTGTCTTAAAAGATTTAAAAAAATTGTAAATCAATATACAAACTGCTATGTTTTCATGTTATTTTTTAAGTTGCATAAGCAGTTTAAGTGTATAAATAGCCTTCTCCAACTTTTTAGTCTAGACTTGCCTTGAATATACATTTTGCATTGACATAAATAAGGTTAACCTGTGTTAGCAATATCACAAATATAGATCCTAAAAAACACTAACTTGAGGGATTCACACTCAATTAAAAAGTATTTAGATATTAACAACTTATGACTAGTAAGGTGAGACAGAACAAAGTGCTTTTGGGACAAATGTTCACCTCATTTATACCAAAAAGAATGTATTTTTCACTAATAAGGAACTATTTAATAATGCTAAAAAAAGAAAATACAAACAAAAGCCCCAAAAACCATCCAACTAGGAGATCACCTGAGCACCACAGTAAAACCTTTTGTTCTTACTCCAATTTTAAAAATTTGTGCTTTGCACACATCTCAAAGCCACTGCCTTGGTAGCTTTAACAGTGTGCATTCTGCTAGAAAATGAACAGAATGCATAATAAAACAGGTGCTGTTTGCTTATCACCTAGCAACAAATTCCTCCAGTGTTGTACCTTTATCCCGGGTATCAACAAGCAGGTCATCAGCTGAACAAGGGCTCTCCTCACTACCTTCATTGGAGATGGTGAGGAACGATGCGGGGGACACAGACTGAGAGCGGCTGCTGTTGTTGCTTCCCCTGTCTGCCCCACCAGGTGTCTGCGTGTCAATGCTGCGTGTGCTGCTACTTCTCTGTACAAGGGGGGGAGGTGCACGATGGCCATCTGGAATATCTTGTGGCTGTTATAAATAAATGTTTTTAAATATAAGTAAATTTATTATTGATTTTGAAATGCACCCAGAAATGTACCCAATGTCTACTTTCCCCTGTAGTCCCAAAGACACACAAGTAAGAAATTTCCTCCTACTTATGAGACCTAAACAAGAGAGAAATTCCCTCCTACTTATGAGACCTAAATGGCTAAAAAAAGAGCCTTCATGCCGTTCTGTTAGTGACATCCTGGTTGAATCTAACTCCTCCACTGGACACTGAGCAGCCTGGTGAAAGACTATTCTCAGGGCCTGGCTCACAGCAGAGAGTCAATGGTGCTTGAATCACACTGAAACACTTATGTGCTAAATGTTATTTTTTAATTATAAGGAAGGGCTAAAGTAAAAAGTGTCTGAGAAAACTAAGTGTAACACCAGATTCCATATTAGAGGAAAAGGTTATCCACTGTATGACCTAGTGATAACTGAAGCCAGGCGTTTGCTACCTTTCTCTGTCTGCCTACTCCGCCTGAAAGACTTTCAAAGAAATCTTCCTAAAAGGTTAATTATATCAGGAGTGATTACAGAGGGAAATCAAGGAGACACTTGGAGGAAAGCTTGTGTGGCTCATTTAGTAAAGGAATCAGCTCCCTTTTCCACCCTTGATTCATATATTTTTATCTCAGGGAACATTTCTCCATCATGGAGAAAGGAAAGGTAGTAGAGAGTTGTTTTCTCTAAGCTAAACAAATCTTTCATCTTTAGAGGAAAGGATTTAAACCATCAATAAAACACAAACTCCTCAATTCCTCTTTCACTAAAGAATGGAGGCTTAGATAAATATACTCTGTGACAAAGCTTTTAAATCTAAGTAGGAATCTTTCTCACTGTGGCTAACATATGAAGTATTCTTAAGTGTATTCTAGCTGGCAAAAGGTTATGTAGAAGATGGTTTCAAATGGCACTTCATAATGATACAGCCCAGTATACCCACGAAATGTTAACCAAAAACCAAACAATAAAGCAACGAGTAGATTAATGTTTAGGAAGATTTTTACGTCATGTAACACACAGATTCCCCAAAACTAGTAAAATAAACTTGTGTATACTGAAAAACAGCAAATAATAAGTAAATTATCTGTCTACTAATTGTCAAATGCAAATAAAGAAAAAAAAATTTTTTTCAAGGACTCAATTTAACTTACATCAGCTGCCCCTGAAACTTTTCACTCACTTGCCAAGGTCAAAGTTTTCCAAGGTCAAAGTTTTCCAAAAATTCCCAAATTTTCATTATCTCTTAATGGGAAGGAAATTAATATGGAAATTAAAATTTTGTGTTTTTAATAGTTAAAAACATATTTTAGGGCAGGAGATAGTGGCTCAGTAGGCAGAGTTCTCACCTGCCATGCCGGAGACCCGGGTTCTGTTACCGTACCGGTGACTGCCCATGTGAAAAAAAAAAACATATTTTAACATATAAGATCACTTACTATAAGTTGCTCTTCTTTTTCTCCAGTCTCTTTAATTATTATTTCAATTTCCTGATTCAATCCTTCCACACTATTTCGAAATCGGGAGCCTGTTGATTTGGTGATGGGAATTACTGGAATAAGTGCACTCTTTGGAACAGGAGCCTTAAGAAAAACGTGAGAGCAAAAAAGAGAGGTTTCATATATTACCCTTTTGGGGGGGGGGGGAGGAAGGGGGATGGTGCATGGTCTGGGAATCAAACCAGGTCTCCTGCATGGAAACTGAGCATTCTACTACTGAACCACCCATGCATCCAATACATTACCTATTTTTTTTCTCAATACATTACCTTTTAAGTTGCTGTTCTTGGCATTATTTTTTAACCTCTCATTTTGAAATCCATTCAAACTTAATAGACCTTTACAAAAACAATACAAACCCCACAGAGAACTCTAACATTATACTATGCCCCTCTCCCCCATACCCAGATCCACCAATTTCAACATTTTACCACATTTGCCACATGACTTTATCTTTCTTTGCTTCTTTCTATGCATTTATCTATCCATCTATCAATCCAATTTAACATTCATATAAAGCTTACAGTCT
This sequence comes from Tamandua tetradactyla, assembly GCF_023851605.1. Taxonomy (NCBI): domain Eukaryota; kingdom Metazoa; phylum Chordata; class Mammalia; order Pilosa; family Myrmecophagidae; genus Tamandua; species Tamandua tetradactyla. The sequence goes on along the minus strand of NC_135329.1, from coordinate 177,555,779 downwards.
ACATTCCAGTTTTTTCAGATATCCCAATAATGTCCCTCTGAGCCTTTTCTTCACTCTTGCTACATTCCATCTGGGATCATGTTGTATTCAGTTGTGACTGTCACTTTGGTTACTCTTTTTTTCATATTTTAATTGTGGGAACATACAAACAATAGAAACTTTCCCATCTTAACCAATCCCAAACTGACCATTCAATGGGATTAATTACATCACAGTATCGGAGTACCTTCACCACCTTCCATTACAAAACTTTCCTATCTCCCCAAACATACACCCTATACCCATTATGCAATAATGCCCCACTGCCCCAGCCCACCATTCTTGGCAACTTATATTCTAATTTTTGTCTCTGTGACCTTGCATATTCTCTTGATATTTTCTTCATAGTTACCTTGGTGCTTAAATTTAACAGCCTGGATCTTTAACAATCTCAGTTGCTTTGGTATATACTTAATTTGAATAATATATACAATGTTCTTATACCTTCCATTCCCCTCACCATTACATTGCTGTCATAAATTATATATATATATGTATTGAGTCACAAACCACTGATTTATCATTATATCTTATGCATTTGCCTTTAAGATGCTGTAGAAAACAAAAAGGGGGGTTAAAACGAAAATACAATAGTACTGGCATTAATATTTTCCTAAGTTGTTATCCTTACTGGAGATCTTTATTTCTTCACTTGACTTCTATTCAATTTATTGTCCTTTCCTTTCAACCTGCAAGCTCCACTAGAGCTGGTCCAGTAGTGATAAACTCCCTTACCACTGAGCATTTTGGATGTATATATTCAAATCTTTCATTAAATCAGTAAGTTTTCTGCCATTATTTCTTTGAATATCCCCTTGCCCCTTACTCTTTTTCTCCTTCTGGAACTCCCACAATGCACATATTGGTACGCTTGATGGCATCTCACAGGTTCCTTAGATTCCGCTCACTTTTCTTATTTCTGTTCCTTAGATTCTGCTCACTTTTCTTATTTCTGTCCCTCAGAACAAATGATTTCAATGGTCTTCTCTTCAAGTTCATAAATTCTTTCTTCTATCTGCTTTAATCTGCTACTGGAACCCTCTGGGGAATTCTTAGCATCTATTAACTATGATCTTCAGCTATACTTGGTTCCTTTTTACAATTTCCATTTCTATATTCTCAAAAATTCTCTTTTGTATTCTATTCATCAGATCCTTAATTTCCTTTACTTCTCTGTCCATATTTTCCTTTAGGTTTCTGGGTATTTTTAGGAACATCTTTTAAGTCTTTGGTATGTTCCAGACCTGGGCCTCTGCACTGATGGTTTCAGATGCTTTAATGTTCTCCATTGCCTGGGGCATTGCTTCCTCTTTCTTTGCATATTTTGTGACCTTTTATTGAATCCTAGACATTTTTATATTTTGATGCGTTATCACTGGAATTTAGTCTCTGAGGTGTCTGTTCATTAAGCTTGTATCCAGCTCTGACAGCTTTCTTGAATGCCAGGAACTAACAAGAGAAAAAATAAAACATTTTTCCTACCCTTTGCAGATTGACCTGTACCATACTCTCTCCCCGTTGGCTCTTCTCTATACAACAAGTTCAGAGAATAGCTTCAAACCAGAGAATATGGGCCCTTCCTGATCCTTTCTGCACATGTGTCTTGCCTAGGGCATGCATGTGTGGGCCTAAGATTCCCATTTACATGGAATCAAATGTCCACTTCCTACCTAAGAAAAAGTTTTCTCACAGTCATGGGCACTGCACTATATGTCTCACAGCCAATAATCCACTGCCCCTGACAGTAGGAGTTGATTGCTGTCTCACAGCATTCTGTAATGGAGCTCAATAAGCTGCCTTATACTTGCAGGGCAAATTCTGAGACAGCAAATCCATCAGGCCACCAGATAGATTGAGCTGGGCATATAGGCTGCCAACATGTACATAAGGGTCACTGTGCTTCCTCCAATACTGGGAAGCAGGGATCTACACTGGAGCTCCAGCCAGCACTCCACCGAGCAGATGAGGGTTGGGGGAGGGGTCAGCCCAGTCATCATAACATCCTTCTTTTTAATTTTTTAAAATATTTTCTATTTGAGAAGTTATAGGTATACAAAAATATCATACTGAAAATGCAGATTCCCATATAATCCCAGCCCCATTGTTAACAATTTGTATTAGTGGGTTCCCTTGTTACAATTAATGAAAGAATATTATTATAATCATACTATTAATTGTAGGCTGTAGTTTACATTAGGGTTCTCTGGTTGTATTGCATAGTCCTATGCATTTAAAAAAATTTTTCTTCAAATAACACATATATAACCTAAAATTTCCCCTTATAAACACACTAATATATATATATAATTCAGTGGAATTAATTATATTCACAATGTTGTGCAACCATCACCAGAATCCATCACCCCAAACAGAATTCTGTAGCAAGTCAGCATCAGCAACCCTACTTTAACCCACTCCAACTCCTAGTACTCTAGTTTCTGCCTCTATGGATTTGCTTATTCTAATTACATCACATCAGTGAGAACAAATAATATTTGTCCTTTTAATTAAGCATATTTTACTAGCATGATGTCTTCAAGGTTCGTTCATGTTATATTTAACAGTACTTCATTTCTTCTTTTACAGCTGAATAATACTCCACTGTATGTATATAGAACATACTGTTAATCATTCTTCTGTGGCTGGCACTTGGGGTGCATTCATCTTCTGGCAATTGTGAATAATGCCATAATGAACAGTTGTATACAAATATCTGCTCAAATCCCAACTTTCAATATTTTGGGGTTATATACTTAAGACATGTGATTGTCAGGTCATAATGTAATTCTCAGCAAACTATTTTTCATGGCAGCAGCACCATTTTACATTCTCAACAACAATGACAAAAATATTCCCACTTCTCTGCATCATCTCCAAAATTTGTTATTTTTAGTTTAATTGTAGCCATTCTAGTGGGTGTGAAATTATTATCTTGCTGTGATTTTGATTTGCATTTTCCTAAAGATGTTAACCCTCTTTTCATGTGCTTTTTCTACATTTATATATCTTCCTTGAATAAATGCCTACTGATTGATTTCTTTTGCTGATTCTTAGATTTGGTTGGTTGTCTTTTTGTTGTTGAGTTGTAGGATTTCTTTACAGATTTTGGATTAGGTGCTTATCAGATAGTCTATATGGTCTAAATATATTCTCCCCTTATGTGGTTTTCTTTTACTTTCGTGATGAAGTTCTTTGACACCCCCAAATTTATCATGCTGAAGATGTCCCATTTATCTATTTTTTTCTTTTGTTGCATGTATTTTGGTGTAAAACTCAAAGAAACCACTGCTTCCTTAAGTTTTCTTCAAGGAGGCTTATAGTTTTGATTCTCACAAATTCTCAAATAACTTTGTTGCAGATTTCTCAAAATTTTCCAAGTATAGTAGCATGTCATCTGCAAACAATGAAAGTTTTACTTCTTTTCCAATTTGGATACCTTCTATTTCTTTGCCCTGCCTGACTGTTCTAGCTAAAGAACTTCTAAAACAACACTGAATAACAGTGGTGACAGTAGGCATCCATGTCTTATTCCTGATCGCAGGGGGAAAGCTTTCAGTCTCTCCCATTGAGTTTGATGTTGACTATCAGTTTTTCAATATATGCCCTTTATCATATTGAGGAAGTTACCTTTGGTTCCTATCTTATGTTGTTTTATCAGAAAAGGATGCTGAACTTTGCTGAATGCTTTTTCAGCATCAATCGAGATGACCATGAGATTTTTCCCTTTTGATGTTAATGTGCTGCATTACATTCATTGATTTTCTTGTATTGAACCATCCTTGCATTCCTGGTATAAACCCCACTTGGTCATGGTGTATAATTCTTTTAATGTGCTGTTGGATTCAATTTGCTAATATTTTATTTATTTCAATATACCATAAACTAAAAAGGGATATCTATATAATGCATAAGAATAACCTCCAGGATAACCTCTCAACTTTGTTTGAAATCTCTCAGCCACTAATACTTTGTCTCATTTCTCCCTTCCCTCTTTTGGTCAAGAAGTCTTTCTCAATCTCATGATGCGCAGTCCTGGCTCATGCCATGAGTCCTGTCCCACGCTGCCAGTAAGATTTAAACACTTCTTGGAGTCATATCCCACGTAAGGGGGAGGGCAGTGAGTTCACCTGCTGAGTAGGCTTAGAGAGAGAGGCCATATCTCAGCAACAAAAGAGGTTCTCTGGGAGTGACTCTTAGACATAATTGTAAGGCGGCTCAGCTTCTCCTCTGAAGGAATAAGCTTCAAAGGGCACAACCCTAGACTGAGGGCTTAGCCTATTGAATTAGTTGTTCCCACTGCTTGTGAGAGAGTATCAGGAATTCCACAGATAGGGAGGCTTTTCTTCCCAGTTTCCCAACGGAACTTTGCAAACTTTTTTATTCTCTGCACAAATTACCCTGGGATGTATCAGGGCATCACACTAATCAATAAAAACCAACAAGATCTAATGCTTTATTTAAGAGTCCATGTCATTCTGGTGCTCAAATAAACTGACCATACAAGTAAAATTAGATAATGTACTAAGCAAAATATAAATTTCGCACCAAATAAACATCTCTCCCTTTGGTCTCACACAGAAGCTGAGGTTTAAAAATTTGGACGATAACATCCTTTACCCTGTATTCTGATTTACCTTAGTCCTATCCAGATCAACTTCATTCATATTTCTAGTCACAGTCTGATCACTTTTTTCAAAAATTTTAATAGTTACTATATGGGATAATGGTGACTTTCATAGCTTCAGAGCTCTAATTCTGAGTCTCAAGTGTTATATAAATACCCAAAGTTTCAGGGAATGACCATGTTATATATAAAATCACACAGTATCTCAATTTAGGAATAACAGTTACAACTCTAGAGTAGATGTGACTGCTGTAAGAGCTTACAATATAGGACCCTTTCAATAGGCCCCAACCTGATAACCCATGCTCTAGACTTCAACTCTGTGAATTTGTATATTGTAGTTAGTCCATCTGAGTAAGGCATGATAATATTTGTCTTTTTCTTTTGACATTTCATTCAACATACTGTCCTCAAGATTCATTCACCTAGTTGTATGCCTCACAACTTTTTCCGTGCAGCTGCTCAGTAGTCCATTGTATGTATACACCACAGTAACTCCTTCCATTCCTCAGTCATTGTACCCTTAGGCCACCTCCACCCATTGTGAACCTCTAACACTGGCACCAAAAACACCAGCATGCAAATGTCTATGCATGTCCCCACTCTCAATTTCTCCAGGTATATACCTACAATGGGGTTACAGGATGATATGGCAATCCCGAACCCCCACCACACTGTCCTCCAGAGAGGCTGCACCTCTCAGCTTCCCTACTAACAGTGAATAGGTACGTCTCTTTTCTCTACATTTTCTCTAGCACTTGCCTTTCTCTATTCATTTTTAAACAGTTTTCTTCACACATCGTACAATCCAATCTAAGTAAAAAATCATTGGTTCCTGGTATAATCATATACCCATGCCTTTGCCACCAGAATCTAAATGAAGACATTTCTTTTTCTTCCACAAAGAATCCCATACTCCTCCCCCATATCCCCCACTTGTTGACATTTAGTTTCGGCAAAATGTCTTTGTTACATTCAGTGGAAGCATATTACAAGGTTACTGTTAACTACAGACCCTAGCTTGCTTTGATTTTATTTTAACCTGTACACTATCCCATTTTTCAACACCTTACAATGTTGATATTAATTTGTTCTCTCTTATACAAAAACATTCTTATATTTTTACATTTTATCACCATCATTGTTCCTTCTAGGCATTCCTAAGTTATACCATTTCAGTCTTTATCCTCTCTTTCCTTCGGGTGTCATACACATCTGCAGCCCTTCTCCCTCAACCATATTCACATTCAGCTTCATTCAGTGTACTTATGTTATTGTGCTAGCATCAGATAATATTGCACTATGCATTTCTGAATTTTTACAATCAGTCCTGTTATACATTCTGTATTCCTTCAGCACAGATGCCCAATATCCACCTTCTTTCTATCTCCTGATGGACTGGGTTCTTTAACTTTCAAAGTTCGCTCGTTAATGTTAGTTCATAGTAGTGAGACCACACGGTATTTGTCCTATGTTTGTGGCTAATTTTAGTCAGTATAATGTCTTCAAGGTTCATCCACGTTGTAACACGTTTCATGACTTTATTTTGCCTTACAGCTGCATACTGCTCCACTGTATGTTTATACCACAGCTTGTTCAGCCACTCACCCATGGAAGGACATCTGGGCTGTTTCCATCTCTTAGCAATCATAAATAATGCTGCTATAAACATCAGTGTGCAAATATTCATTTGCATCCTTGCCTTCAGTACCTCTGAATATATACCTAGTAATTGGACTGATGGATCATATGGAAATTCTATTCTAAGCTTCCTGTGGAAACTGAAAACTGCCTCCCAGAGTGGTTTGAACCATTTTACATTCCCACCAACAGTGATAAGTGTGCCTCTTTTTCCATACATTCCAGCAATTGTCATTTTCTGTTTTTTTGATAAGGGCCATTCTAGTGGGTGTGAGATGATAGCTTTTGATTTGCATTTCCCTAATAGCAAGTGAAGTCAAGCAACTTTTCATATACCTTTTTGCCATTTTTATGTCCTCTTCTGAAAAGTGTGTCCGTTCACATTTTTTTATTAATTAAAAAAAAATTAACTAACACAACATTTAGAAATCATTCCACTCTACATATGCAATCAGTAATTCTTAATATCATCACATAGATGTATGATCATCATTTCTTAGTACGTTTGCATCGATTTAGAAAAAGAAATAACAAGACAACAGAAAAAGAAATAATATAGAGAAAAAATAAAAATAAAAAATACAAAAAATATAATAAAAAAAACGATAGCTCAGATGCAGCTTGATTCAGTGTTTTAACATAATTACATTACAATTAGGTAGTAATGTGCTGTCCATTTCTGAGTCTTTGTATCCAGTCCTGTTGCACAGTCTGCATCCCTTCAGCTCCAATTACCCATTATCTTACCCTATTTCTAGCTCCTGATGGTCTCTGTTACCAATGACATATTCCAAGTTTACTCTCTAATGTCAGTTCACATCACTGGGACCATATAGTATTTGTCCTTCAGTTTTCGGCTAGACTCACTCAGCGTAATGTTCTCTAGGTCCATCCATGTTATTACATGCTTCATAAGTTTATTCTGTCTTAAAGCTGCATAATATTCCGTCGTATGTATATTACCACAGTTTGTTTAGCCACTCGTCTGTTGATGGACATTTTGGCTGTTTCCATCTCTTTGCAATTGTAAATAATGCTGCTATAAACACTGGTGTGCAAATGTCCGTTTGTGTCTTTGCCCTTAAGTCCTTTGAGTAGATGCCTAGCAATGGTATTGCTGGGTCGTATGGCAATTCTATATTCAGCTTTTTGAGGAACCGCCAAACTGCCTTCCACAGTGGTTGCACCATTTGACATTCCCACCAACAGTGGATAAGTGTGCCTCTTTCTCCGCATCCTCTCCAGCACTTGTCATTTTCTGTTTTGTTGATAATGGCCATTCTGGTGGGTGTGAGATGATATCTCATTGTGGTTTTGATTTGCATTTCTCTAATGGCCAGGGACATTGAGCATCTCTTCATGTGCCTTTTGGCCATTTGTATTTCCTCTTCTGAGAGGTGTCTGTTCAAGTCTTTTTCCCATTTTGTAATTGGGTTGGCTGTCTTTTTGTTGTTGTTGAGTTGAACAATCTCTTTATAAATTCTGGATACTAGACCTTTATCTGATATGTATGTCTTTTCCAAATATTGTCTCCCATTGTGTAGGCTGTCTTTCTACTTTCTTGATGAAGTTCTTTGATGCACAAAAGTGTTTGATTTTGAGAAGCTCCCATTTATTTATTTATTTCTTCAGTGCTCTTGCTTTAGGTTTAAGGTCCATAAAACCGCCTCCAATTGTAAGATTCATAAGATATCTCCCTACATTTTCCTCTAACTGTTTTATGGTCTTAGACCTAATGTTTAGATCTTTGATCCATTTTGAGTTAACTTTTGTATAGGGTGTGAGAGATGGGTCTTCTTTCATTCTTTTGCATATGGATATCCAGTTCTCTAGGCACCATTTATTGAAGACACTGTTCTGTTCCAGGTGAGTTGGCTTGACTACCTTATCAAAGATCAAATGTCCATAGACGAGAGGGTCTATATCTGAGCACTCTATTCGATTCCATTGGTCGATATATCTATCTTTATGCCAGTACCATGCTGTTTTGACCACTGTGGCTTCATAATATGCCTTAAAGTCCAGCAGCGTGAGACCTCCAGCTTCGTTTTTTTTTCCTCAAGATACTTTTAGCAATTTGGGGCACCCTGCCCTTCCAGATAAATTTGCTTATTGGTTTTTCTATTTCTGAAAAATAAGTTTTTGGGATTTTGATTGGTATTGAGTTGAAGCCGTAAATCAATTTAGGTAGAATTGACATCTTAACTATATTTAGTCTTCCAATCCATGAACACGGTATGCCCTTCCATCTATTTAGGTCTTCTGTGATTTCTTTTAACAGTTTTTTGTAGTTTTCTTTGTATAGGTCTTTTGTCTCTTTAGTTAAATTTATTCCTAAGTATTTTATTCTTTTAGTTGCAATTGTAAATGGAATTTGTTTCTTGATTTCCCCCTCAGCTTGTTCATTGCTAGTGTATAGAAACACTACAAATTTTTGGATGTTGATCTTGTAACCTGCTACTTTGCTGTACTCATTTATTAGCTCTAGTAGTTTTGTTGTGGATTTTTCTGGGTTTTCGACGTATAGTATCATATCATCTGCAAACAGTGATAGTTTTACTTCCTCCTTTCCAATTTTGATGCCTTGTATTTCTTTTTCTTGTCTAATTGCTCTGGCTAGAACCTCCAACACAATGTTGAATAATAGTGGTGATAATGGACATCCTTGTCTTGTTCCTGATCTTAGGGGGAAAGTTTTCAATTTTTCCCCATTGAGGATGATATTAGCTGTGGGTTTTTCATATATTCCCTCTATCATTTTAAGGAAGTTCCCTTGTATTCCTATCCTTTGAAGTGTTTTCAACAGGAAAGGATGTTGATCCGTTCACATTTTTTGCCCATCTTTTAATTGGATTGTTTGTCTTGTTGTTTTTGACTTGTAGAATCTCTTTCTATATTCTGGATATTAAACCCTTGTTTCCTATTGCATAGGCTGCCATTTTATTTTCCTGACAAAGTGCTTTGATGTACAAAAGTGTTTAATTTTGAGGAGATTCCACTTATCTATTTCTTTTTTTCATTCCTCCTGTTTTGGCTGTAAAGTCTAGGAAACTACTTCCTATCTCAAGATTTATAAGATATTTCCCTACATTTTCTTCTAAAAAATTTATGTTCTTAGCTCAAATGTTTAGGTCTTTGACCCATTTTAAGTTCATTTTTCTATAGGGTGTGAGTTTGGATCCTCTTTCATTTTTTTTGCATATGGATATCCAGTTCTCTGAACACCATTTCTTAAAGAGGCTGCTCTGTCCCAGTTGGAATGGCTTGACTACCTTATTTGAAGATCAGTTATCTGTAGATAAGGGTCTATTTCTCAATTCTGTTCTATTGGTCAGTATATCTACCTTCCCACCAGCACCATGCTGTTGTGATCATACTTTAAAGTCAGGTGGTGTGAGAATTCCCACTTCATTTTTCTTTCTCAAGATGTTTTTCACTATTTTGAGAAGCTGCTCTTTCAAATAAATTTGGTTATTAGGTTACCTATCTCTGCAAAGTAAGTTGCTGGAATTTTAATTGGTATTGCACTGAATCTATAAATCAATTTGGGCAGACTTGACATCTTAACTATACTTAGTCTTCTAATAAATGAACACGATTTGCCCTTCCATTTATTTGCGTCTTCCACAATTTCTTTAGGAATTTCTTGTTGTTTTCTGTGTATAGGTCTTTTATGTCCTTAGTCAAATTTATTCTTAAATATTTGATTCTTTTGGTTGCAATAGAATATTTTTCTTGAATTCCTCCTCAGATTGTTCATTACTAGTATATAAAAGCACTACTGATTTTTTGGTGTTGATCTTGTACCCTACCACTCTGCAGTACTTATTAGCTTTAGCTGCTTTGCTGTAGATTTTTTGGGATTTTTGACATATAGTATCATGCCAACTGCAAAAAGAATTTTACTTCTTCCATTCCAATGTGGATGCCTTTTATTTTTCTTGTCTACATGCTCCGACTAGACCTTCCAGCACAATGCTGAATAACAATTGTGACAGTGGGCATCACTGTCTTGTTCCTGATCTTTTGAGGATGATGTTAGCTTTGAGATTTTAATATATTCCCTTTATCATGTTCAGGAAGCTCCCTTCTATTCCTACCCTTTGAAGTGTTTTCATCAAGAAAGGATGCTGAATTTTGTCAAATGCCTTTTCTACATCCATTGAGATGATCATGTGGTTTTTCCGCTTTGACTTATTGATACAGTGCATTACAACAGCTGATTTTCTTGTGTTGAACCAACCTTGCATACCTGAAATAAATCCCACTTGGTCATGTGTATAATTCTTTCATGTGCACCTGGATTTGAATTGCAGGTATTTTGTTGAACTTTCACATCTGAGTTCACTAAAGAAATTGATCTGTAATTTTCCTTTCTTGTAGTACCTCTGTCTGGCTTTGTTACAAGGGTAATGTTACAAGGGTAATTTGATAGAATGAGTTAAGTAGCTTTCCCTCCTCTTCAATTTTTTTGAAGAGTTTGAACAGGATTGAAACAAATTCTTTCTTGAATGCTTGGTAGAATTCACATGCGGAGCCATCTGGTTCTAGGCTTTTCTCTTTCTGGAGCCTCTTGATGACTCAGATTCAATCTCTTTACTTGTGATTGGTTTGTTGAGATTGTCCATTTCTTCTCAAGTCAGTGTTGGTTGTTCATGCCTTTCTAGGATGTTGTCCATTTCATTTACATTGTATATTTTATTAGCATATAGTTGCTCATAGTGTTCTCCCATTATCTCCTTTATTTCTGCAGGGTCAGTCAATATGTTCCCTCTTCCATTTTTTAATTTATTTATTTGTATCCTCACTTGTGGTTTTGTTTTGTTTTTGTCAGCCTTGCTAAGGGTCCATCAATTTTACTGATATTCTCAAAGAACCAATTTCTGGTTTCGAAGATTTTCTCAATTGTGTCACATTCTCAATTTTATTTATTTCTGCTCTAATCTTCATTATTTCTTTCCTTTTGTTTGCTTTGGAGTTGGTTTGCTGTTCTTTCTCTAGTTCTTCCAGGTAAACAGTTAATTCCTTGATTTTTGCCCTTTCTTCTTTTTTAACATAACCATTTAGGGCAATAAATTTCCCTCTCAACATCTCCTTTGCTGCATCCCATAAATTTTGATATGTTGTGTTTTCATTTTCATTTGCTTCAATATAGTTACTGATTTCTCTTGTAATTTCTTCCTTAACCCACCGCTTGTTTAAGAGTGTGTTGTTTAGCCTCCATATAGATTTGAAATTTCTGGTCCTCTGTCTGTTACTGATTTCCAACTTCATTCTGTTATGATCTAAGAAAGTATTTTGCATAATCTCAATCTTTTCAAATTTATTAAGTCTTGCTTTTTGACCCGGCCTATGGTCTGTTCTTGAGGATGATCCATGAACACCTGAGAAAAATGTGTATCCTGCTGTGGTGGGATGTAATGTTCTGTAAATGTCTGTTAAGTCTAGTTCATTTGTTGTGTTTTTCAAATTTATGGTATTTTCAAAATCTGTTTCTTCATTGATCCTCCATCTAGATTTCTATCCATTGAAGAGAACATGGAATTGAAGTCTATTATTGTAGAGGTTTCTACTCCCTTCAGTGTTTGCATCATGTATTTTGGAGGACTCTTGACTTGCATAAATATTTATGATTGTTATGTCTTCTTGATGAATTGTTCCCTTTATTAATGTATAGTGTCCTTCTTTGTCTCTTTTAGTTGTTTTATATTTGAAGTCTACTTTGTCTGATATTAGTAAAGCTAACCCCGTTCTTTTCTGATTGTTGTATGCATGAAATATCCTTTTCCATACTCTCACTTTCAGTCTGTTCTTGTCCTTGGGTCGAAAGCGAGTCTCCTGTAGACAGCATTTAGATTGGTCCTGTGTTTTAATCGAGTCTGCTAATTTATATCTTTAGATTGGGGAGTTTAATCTATCAACATTTAACGTTACTACTGTTAAGGCAGTATTTTCTTCTTCCATTTGACTTTTGGAGTTTATATTTTATATGTCATATCTAATTCTTTTCTTTTTACCTTTACAGATAGTTTTCATTTCTACACTCTTCTCCAAACCATTCTCTCCTGCCTTTTCCCATCTACCTATATCACTTCCTTTAGTATTTCTTGTAGAGCTGGTCCCTTAGGCACAAATTCTCTTAGTCACTGTTTGTCTGAAAAATTTTAATCTCCCCTTTGGTTCTGAAGTCAGTTGGCCTGGGTATAGAATTCCTGGTTGGTAGTGTTTCTCTTACAGTATTTTAAATACATTATACCACTGCCTTCTTTCCTCCATGGTTTCTACTGAGAAATCTGCACATAGACTTATCAAGCCTCCCTTGTATGAAGATGGATTGCTTTTCTCTTGCTGCTTTCAGAATTCTGTCTCTGACATGTGACAATATGATTAGTAAGTGTCTTGAGGTAGGTCTATTTGGTTCTATTCTGTTGGAGTATACTGCACATCTGGGATCTGTAATTTCATGTCTTTCATAAAAGACAGGATATTTTTCAGTGATTATTTCCTCTTTTAGTTGTTTTGTTCCTTTTTCCTTCTCTTCTCCTTCTGGGACACTTATAATGTGCATATTCATGCACTTCATGTTGTCATTCAATTCCCTGAGACCGTGGTTATATTTTTCCATTCTTTTCCATATCTGATCCTTTGTGTGTAGGATTTCAGATGTCCTGTCCTCTAGTTCACTAATCCTTTCTCCTGCCTCTTCAATTCTATTGTTTTAGCTCTCCATTGTTTTCTTCATGTCTTCTATTATGCCATTCATTCTGTCATGGTTAGGGACATGTGTCGACTTGGCCACGTTGTGGTAGCTGTTTATCTGATTGGGCAAGTACCAGCCTGTCTGTTGCAATGAGGACATTTCATAGGATTAGGTCATAATCACGTCAGCTGCATCCACAGCTGATTCCATTTGTAATCAGCCAAAGGGGAGTATCTTCTACAATTAGTGATGCTAAATCTAATCATGGGAAGCCTTTTAAGGAGGACTCAGAGGAGGCAGGCCCCATTCCTGCTTCGGCTGGTGAGCCTCTCCTGCGGAGTTCATCCAGACCCTCCATCGGAGTCGTCAGCTTCACAACCTGCCCTGTGGATTTGGACTCTGCGTTCCTGCGGTCACATGAGACACTTTTATAAATTTTATGTTTGCAAGTGTCCCCTGTTGATTCTGTTTTTCTACAGAACCCTAACTAATACACATTCCCATAAGTTCTGTGATTTTTTTCAAACTTTCAACTTCTTCTTTATGTTCATTCAATGTCTTCTTTATATCCTCCCTGAACTTACTGATTTGATTTTTTAAAATAATTTATTGTAAAAAACATAGAAACATTCTTGAAAAGGTTACAATCAATGGCTCACAATATCATCACATAGTTGTGTATTCATCCATGATCACCATGATCATTTTTTTTAACATTTGCATCTCTCCAGCAAAATAAATAAAAAAGAAAAACTCAAACATGCCATACCCCTTACCCATCCCTCTCACTGACCACTAGTATTTCAATCTATTCAATTTATTTTAGCCTTTGTTCCCCTTATTATTTATTTGTTCATTTTTTTATCCATATTTTTTACTCATCTGTCCATTCCACAGACAAAAGTAGCCTAAGAAACAAGGTTTTCACAATCAAATGGTCACACTGCAAAAGCTGTATCATTATACAATCATCTTCAAGAAACATGGCTACTGGAACACAGCTCTACAGTTTCAGGCACTTTGCTCTAGCCACTCTAACACACCATAAACTAAAAAGGGGATATCTATATAATGCACAAGAATAACCTCCAGGATAACCTCTCAACTTTGTTTGAAAACTCAGCCACTGACACTTTATTTTGCTTCATTTCTCCTTTCCTCTTTTTGGTCGAGAAGGTTTTCTCAATCCCCTGATGCTGAATCCCAGCTCATCCTAGGATTTCCATTCCACGTTGCCATGAAAGTTTACACCCTTAGGAGTCATGAACCACATGGGGGGGGGAGGGCAATGAGTTCACTTGCTGTGTCAGCTTAGAGAGAGAGAGGCCACATCTGAGCAATAAAAGAAGTTCTCTGAGGGTGACTCTTAGGCATAATTTTAAGTAGGCTTAGCCTATACTTTACAGGGATATGTTTCATAGGGGCAAAACTCAAGACTGAGGGCTTGGCCTATTGATTTGGTTGTCCCCACTGCTTGTGAGAATATCAAGAATTCTCCAAATGGGGAAGTTGAATTTTCCCCCCTTTCTCCCCATTCCTCCAAGGGAACTTTGCAAATACTTCTTTATTCACTGTTCAAATCACTCTGGGATTTATTGGGGTATCACATAACCTGGGCAAAGCAACAAAATCTCATGTCCTTTTCAAGGTTCCATGTACTTATAACAATTAAACTGTACATATAAGTTAAATTAGGAAATGCACTAGTCAAAATATAAATTTCTCCTCAAAATTAAACACTTTTGTGCATCGAAGAACTTCATCAAGAAAGTAGAAAGACAGCCTACACAATGGGAGACAATATTTGGAAATGACATATCAGATAAAGGTCTAGTATCCAGAATTTATAAAGAGATTGTTCAACTCAACAACAACAAAAAGACAGCCAACCCAATTACAAAATGGGAAAAAGACTTGAACAGACACCTCTCAGAAGAGGAAATACAAATGGCCAAAAGGCACATGAAGAGATGCTCAATGTCCCTAGCCATTAGAGAAATGCAAATCAAAACCACAATGAGATATCATCTCACACCCACCAGAATGGCCATTATCAACAAAACAGAAAATGACAAGTGCTGGAGAGGATGCGGAGAAAGAGGCACACTTATCCACTGTTGGTGGGAATGTCAAATGGTGCAACCACTGTGGAAGGCAGTTTGGCGGTTCCTCAAAAAGCTGAATATAGAATTGCCATACGACCCAGCAATACCATTGCTAGGTATCTACTCATAGGACTTAAGGGCAAAGACACAAACGGACATTTGCACACCAATGTTTATAGCAGCATTATTTACAATTGCAAAGAGATGGAAACAGCCAAAATGTCCATCAACAGATGAGTGGCTAAACAAACTGTGGTATATACATACAATGGAATATTATGCAGCTTTAAGACAGGATAAACTTATGAAGCATGTAATAACATGGATGGACCTAGAGAACATTATGCTGAGTGAGTCTAGCCAAAAACTAAAGGACAAATACTGTATGGTCCCACTGATGTGAACCGACATTCGAGAATAAACTTGGAATATGTCATTGGTAACAGAGTCCAGCAGGAGTTAGAAACAGGGTAAGATAATGGGCAATTGGAGTTGAAGGGATACAGACTGTGTAACAGGACCAGATACAAAAACTCAAAAATGGACAGCACAATAATACCTAATTGTAAAGTTATCATATTAAAACACTGAATGAGAAGCTGCATCTGAGCTATAGGTTTTTTGTTTGCTTGTTTGTTTGTTTTGTTTTTGTCTGTCTGGTTGTTTGTCTTTTTTTTTTTTTTTTACTATTATTATTACTTTTAGTTTTTTTCTCTATATTAACATTCTATATCTTTTTCTATTGTGTTGCTAGTTCTTCTAAACCGATGCAAATGTACTAAGAAACGATGATCATGCATCTATGTGATGATGTTAAGAATTACTGATTGCATATGTAGAATGGTATGATTTCTAAATGATGGGTTAATTTCTTTTTTTCCGTTAATTAATAAAAATTAAAAAATAAAAAATTAAAAAATTAAAAAATATATATATATATATATAAATTTTGTACCAAATAAACATTTCTTGCTTTAGTCTCACACAGAAATTGAAGTTTTAAAACATGAATGACCATCTATTTTCAACACCCTGCAATACTGGCATTCCTTTGTACTTCCTCATGCAAAAACATTTTTTAATTTGTACATTTAGTCACTATCATTGTACACTCTAGGCATTCCTATATTATACCATCTCAGTCTTTATCATCTATCTTTACTTCTGGTTTCATATGTGTCCCCAGTTCTTCTTCCTCTATCTTTCTCACATTCAGCTGCATTCCATTTACTCACGTTATTGTGCTACAATCAGGTGGTACCTACACTTTCCATTTCCAAATTTGTACAATCAGTCCTGTTGCACAATCTGTATTCCCTCAGCACCAACTGCCCAATCGCTATCCTATTTCTATCTCCTAATAACCTGTGTTCTTAACTTCAATTCTCCAATTTCAGAACTATCAGTGAGACCATACAGTATTTGTCCTTTTGTTTCTGGCTAATTTCAGTCAGCATAATGTCTTCAGGGTTCATCCCCACTGTTACATAATTCCTGACTTTATTCCATCTCATAGCTGCATAATATTCTATCGTATGTATACACCAAAGCGTGTTCAGCCACTTGTCCATTGATGGACACAATAATGTAAGTACACTGAATGAAACTGAATGTGATTTGATTCTTGATGAGATTTTCCATGTGTGTTCAAACATCCTGAATTAGTTCTTTCAACTCCTGTATCTCATTTGAACTGTTGGTTTATTCCTTTGACCAGGTCATATCTTTGATTTTTCTAGTATAACATGTTTTTTTTTTTTTTTTTTTGCTGGCATCTAGGCATTTGACTTCTTAATTAGTTTATGCTGGAAGTCCTTTTCATTCTTTACTTAGGGTTTTCCTGTTGGGTGGCTCTATCTGCTCTTTGGTATTCTGTTCAACTTATTCCACACCTCTATCATAAATTCTGCCTAACTGATTGAAATTTTTCAGCTCTTGTTTTTCATTTCTTTCCCTGTCTCTTCAAATATGATCAATCCCAGTCAGATTTTCCCAGACCAGACAGGCACATGTTTCAGGCTGAGAGAGTAATCAGTATCAAGTTTTCCTGAAGGTGAGACCCAGCAGGTTGTCAGACTTTCCTGTGAGGCCTCTAGACTCTATGTCTTTCCTATCCTGCCCAGCATGTGACACCTGTCTTCCTGAAGCTTCCTTCCAGGTTAAATGCCAAGAATTTCAATGTGTTTTATAAAATTTAATCTCATTTAATTCCCAGGATAACACAATATATAGGTGACAGTGCCATGCAGAGAACTTGAAGAACTTCATAAAACTTGCAAATGGTAGGGAACAGATTTTTAGCTGGAGGGTCTGATTTCAGAGTTCTTATGCTAAACCTCACCACTGCTACATGATCTTCCAACCATATTTTTTGGTTCTTTTACCATCTAATCTAATTTACTATTTAAAACATTTTTATTCTATTTTATGTGGCTAGATATTTTTAATAAAAGCTTTACTGAAATATAATTCATAATATTAAAAAGGCCCATTTAAAGTGTACACCTTGTTTTTTTTTCAATAATTTTAAACAGTTATGCTACCACCATGACACAATTACACCAGAAAGAAATCCCCTTTAACCATTAGCAGTCACTCTCCATTTCTCCCTGACCCACCCAGCACCAAGCAACCAACAATCTACTTTGTGTCACTATGGATTTACCTTTTCTGGACATTTCATATTACGGAATCATATAATTTGTGGACTTCTGTGAATGGCTTCTTTCACTTACCATAATGTTTGCAAGGTTCACTCATTTGGATTAGTCCTTCCTTCCTTTTTATGACAGAATAATAGTCCATTGTACTATACTTTATTTATCCATAACTTAGTTAATGGACTTTGAGGTTGTTTCCATTTTGGAGTATTATGAATACGACTGCTATAAACATTCCAGTACAGATTTCTAGGTGGATAAGTTTTCAATTTTCTTGGGTACATACCTTGGGGAGAAACTGCTGGGTCATATGGCAAGTCAATGATAAATCTTTTCAGGAACTGCCACATTGTCTTCCAAAGTGGCTTTACCATTTACATTTCCAACTGTGTATGAGGGTTCTAATTTCTCTGCATCCTAGCCAACACTTATTATCAGCAGGTTTTTTTAACTACAGTCATCCTGGTGGGGTTCTGATTTGCATTTCCCTATTCACTAATAGTGTTGAGCCCTTTTATATATTTCTTCTTTGGAGAACTGTCTATTCAGAGCCTTTGCCCATTTTTCATTGCAATTTTTATTCCTTTTATTATTGAGTTGCAAGGGTTCGTTACATATAGTCTAGATACAAGTCCCCTATTAGATAAATCATCTGCAAATATTTTTTTCCACTCTGTGGGTTGTCTTTGCACTTTGTGTTTTTTGCATCACAAAATTTTCCACTTTTGGTGAAATCTAATCTATCTACTTTTTCTTATATTTCTTCTGCTTTTGGTGGCTGTCATATCTAAGAAATCACTGCCTAATCCCTGGTCATGAGGATTTCTTCTAAGAATTTTACATTTAGGTCTTTGATCCACTATGAATTACTTTTGCATATAGTGTGAGACAGGTTTTTCGTTTTTTTTTTTTAACTTTTTATTATAGTAACATATATACACACACACATACACACATATAACTCAAAATTTCCCATTTTAACCACTCTCAAGTATACGTTTCAGTAGCACTTACTACATCCAACATCTATTATCCCAACTTTTTCATCACTTCAAACAGAAACTCTATACCAATTAAGCAATAATTGCCCCCTCCTCCATTACCTATAATATATATATATTTTTAAAATAATGTTTAAAGATATGATGGTTAGCCTTATGTCGCACTTGGTTAAGATATAGTACTCAGTTATTCAATCAAACACCAATCTAGGTGTTGCAGTGAAGGTATTTTGTGGCTGTACTTAACATCTACAATGAATTCACTTAAGTAAAGGAGATCATCCTAATGTGAGTGGGCTTTACACAATCAGTTGAAAGGCCTTAAGGGCAAAACTGATGTTTTCCTAAGGAAGAAGAAATTTTCCCTCAAGACTGCAACATTAGTTTCTATTTCCAGCCTGCTGGCCTACCATACAAATTTCAAACCAGGTAGCCCTCACACAATCATGTAAGCCAATTTCTTGAAATAAATTTCTTAACATACACATACACATAATTACATATGTGTGTGTGTGTGTTTCTCTGGAGAGCCCTAGCTGATATGGATTTTGGTAGAGAATGCTTCTAGAGGAACAGAAACTTAAGGATGAGTTTTGTCGATTGGTTATTAGGCTTCTGGATTTGGTCCTCCAATCTGATTAGATACTTGGGGCACTATTTTGATTATTTTCAGTAGTAAAGCATGCAGTAATAGCCCACAGTACGATATGGCAATGGATATATACAAAATATCACCACAAAATATTCCTTATCAAATAATTTAAAAAGCCAAGATTCTGGGTAACCATGAATCTGATACCTTAGAACATTTGAATCAAGCTAACAAACATAATGAGATTGGATAACTGCTCCTACTTGTGCTGAAGAAAGTGGTAAAAGGTGGTGAAAGAAAAGGATGAATTCAGAGTTTCAACTTCACAGCTCAAGGGCCACATAAATGACCTAAAAGCTTCTACTTCTGCCCTGAAAGAAATTCTTATCTCCTTTATCTGAATACTTGAGATTTCTAAAAACCAAATCCAGAGTCTCATCTTACAAGTGGATGAATTACAATGCAAACTGAATTTCCAACCTTACAAGGTATCGTCTCTTAAAGTGAGGGTGCACTGACTGGAAAGCAATAGGGATCCCAAAAATTGGAAGGGGGACAAATGGACAGATCTTGAACTTCTAAATTTTGCTGTCTTTGCCAGTAGTAGCCCCTTTATCCTTGTCTAAGAAGGTTCACCCTGTTTTGCCTGATGAACCTGTAATGATCTCTGTCCTTAAGTAACTGCCTTATGTGACACTGCTGATTCTCCTCAGGACCTAACCCCACATTCCCTCTTTGCTTCTAGACCTATAATTACACTCAAGTCCCAAAAGGCCCAGAAGGTAAGGTACAATGTGTGATTCACAAGACATACTACACACCAAAATCTACATGATTGTTCCAATTTATATGGACATAAATCCAGGAACTATGGATGGAAATGCATATTAAGGATGTGGGATAGTGATAGAAGGAACATAAACTTGGATCAAGCTGAATTTATTGTTATGGGCCCACTGAACAGAGATTCTGGCTTCAATGTTGTACCCTGAGGGATCAGAAAGGACTCTTACTAGTTAGTTTATTTGGTTGATGGAAATATGAATCAAAAGATGACCAACACTAAATGAAGGTGAAATGTCAGAACTGCCTTGGTATACTGTAAAGTATCCAAAGTTCAAAGGAGATTGAAATATTAAAGTTACGTCAGACCTGTTCATGTTCACATACCCTGTGTCTAGAAAACACACTTTCACCATGACCATGAGAAATAAATTCTTGAAGGAAGCCCCATACATCCTTGAAGAACTCTGTGGTTGATCTTCTCTAAGGGTCAGAAATTACAGTAGGACTGCTGCTACTTAGTTAACATTCTTAAATGTGATGGGGATAATTGGGTCCTGGACTGGCAGGAGCCAAGTGGTGGCACTTAATTGTCAAAGACAAGGGAGACATGGTTACTGTAACAGAAAAAAAAAAAAAAGCGGTAATAAGAATAATCTATCCTATGGCATTGGCTATTTGATCATACCATAACCTAGAAGACAAACAGATGGGCAGTCTACTAAATTCATACTTGATCTGTATAAGCAAAAAATGTCTAGTTTGAGTGAGTAGCAATCTAACTTGAATCACCAAAACAGAGATATGGCCCCTTGATCAATTCTCAGACTTAAGCCAGTTTATAGACCCACAACTCATTAAAGGAAGGGGAAGCTAGTGTCCTGGAGGAAGGACTCTACTATACTGCCAAAAATTTACACCATTAATCTTTCTCTCAGTCTTCCTCAAAGGGACCTACTACAGCCTTTTATCAGGGTGACTGCGCACTGGGGAAAAGGAAATAATGAGACTTTTCAGGAATTTCTGGGCTCTGACTCTGAACTAACACTAATTCCAAGAGATCTGAAAAATCAGCGTAGGGGCTTATGGAGGTTAAGTGATCAATGGAGTCTCACCCATGTCCATCTCACAGTGCTTCTAGTGAGTCCCTAAAGTTATTCTATGGTTATCTTCCCAATTCCTGAATGCATAATTGGAATAGACATATTCAGTACTGGCAGAATCCCCAATAGATAACTACTTTCCTTTTGAGAAACAACTTCTTGTTTGATACCGGGCCTCAGTAGACTGAATGTTTAGCCATGGATTACCAGATTACTGTGCAACTTGAGCTGCCCATCATGAACTGGGTATACTTTGACCCACCAAGCCATAAAACTGGGTAAGCACAGAATTTCATCATCAAATGGAAGTGGTATAAGTGACATTGGGCTTGAGCAGGACTTGAAGGCAAGTGTAAAAGTTATATAAGGAAGTGGTGCAAATGCTCATGGCACCCACTCTTAATATATCACCATCTCTTTCCCAGCTCACATCTATGGCCTCTTAATGAGTTCCCTATGAGGAAAAGATAACCTGGGTCTGACTTACTGATCATTCTGTACAATGTGCAGGAACTACTCAAAAGTTGATAGCTGCAAGACTAGAGCCCCTTTGTGGAACACTTTTAAAGGACAACGATGAAGGGAAATCCTCTCAGTGACCTCTGAGCAGGATACCAGGTTGTTCATATTTTGCTTAGATGGAGAAATGGCCAGAGGTATGTGTCTACTGATTCAAGGGCTGTAACCAATGGTTTGGTTAGATGGTCAGGGATTTGAAAGGTACATGACTGAAAAATTGGTTTACAATGGGGTCTGGGGAAAAGGTATGTGGGTAAACCTCTCTGAATGGGCAAAAATCAGGAATATATTTATGTCCCATATGAATGCTCACCAGAGGGTGACCTCAGTTAGAGGAGAATTTTAATAAGTGGACAGGGTGACCCATTCTATGGATACCAGTCAGCCTCTTTTCCCAGCCACTCATGTCATTGCCCAAAGGGATCATGAACAAAGTGATGACAGAAATGGTAGTTACGCATGGACTCAGCTATATGGATTTGAATTCACCAAAACTGACCTAGCTACAGCCACCACTGAGTGTCTAATCTGCCAGCAACAAAGACTAAAACTGAGTTCCCATTATGGCACCTTTACCTGGGTGATCAGTCAGCTACCTGGTGGCAAATGATTATATCAGATGGCTTCTATCATGGAAACAGCAGCACTTTGTTCCTACTGAAACAGATATTACTCTGGATAAGGATTTGCCTTCCCTGCAGTCAATGCTTCTGCCAAAACTACTATCCATAGACTTACAGAATGCCTTATAATCAGGGAAATCCCAGATACTGTGTCAAACACTAGGGGCCCTCAAATCAATAGACCAAGCCCTTGATCTTGAAGCTTGTTCTTGTGAAGTTTATGTGTATAGCAAAGAAGCGTAGCCTACCTATAGGTAGGCCTA